>NW_006408698.1:3775998-3811933 GCF_000296735.1 Chrysochloris asiatica | reverse complement strand
AATACTGAAAGTGCTATGGGCTGCCAAAGAAACAAACAACTCTGTGTTGGAAGAAATGCAGCCAGAGTGCTCCCTGGAGGCCAAGATGGCCAAACTTCATCTCTCATACTTCGGACATATTGTCAGGAGGGACCAGTCGCTGGAGAAGGATATCATGTTTGGTAAGGTGGCAAGTCAGAGAAAAAGAGGAAGACCCCCAACAAGATGGATTGGCCAGGTGGCAGCATCGATGGACTCAAGCGTGGCAATGGCAGTGAGGTTGGCCCTGGATCGGCTCGTGTTTCGTTCTGCTGTGCATAAGGTCACTATGAGTCAGTACCAACACGATGGCACCTAACAACAACAACAACAACAACAAAGTTTGTCCATATGTTTTCAATGATAATCTTTATAATTCTGGGATTTACATTTATATCTTCAATCTATGTTGAGCTAGTTTTAATATACGGTATGAGGTTTCATTGTTTTGCAAATAGATTTTCAGTTTTGCCAGGACCATTTGTGGAAGAGACTATCTCTTTCCCACTTAATGTATTCTGGCTCTTTGTCAAAGATCAGTTGACTGTATGTGGATGGATTTACTTTGAGGTTATCAATTCTGTTCCATTGATCTATGTGTCTTTCATTGTACCAATACCAGGCTGTTATGATCCCTGTGGCTCTGTGGTAAATGTTGAAGTTTGGAAGACAGAGGCTTCTCATTTTGTTTTTTTTCTTAAGCAGTGCTTTATTTATCCAAAGTTTATTTCACTTCCATATAAAGTTTGTGATAATTTTTTCCATCTCTTCATAGAATGTTGTTGGAATACAGATGGAGATTGCATTATATCTTTAGATTGCTTGGGTAGTATTGCCATTTTCACAATGTTAATTCTTCCTATCCATGAACATGGTATAGTCTTCCATTTTTGTAAGTTTCTTTAGGTTGCTTATAGTATTTTTTTGTAGTTTTACTTATATAGGTCTTTTGCTTCTTTGGTTAGATTTATTCCTAAATATTTTATCCTTTGGGTGGCTATCATAAATGGTATTTTTTTCCTATTTTTTTTTTCAGAGCTGTTATTATTAGTATAGAGAAATATAACTGATTTGTTTATAATTTTTAAAATTAAAAAATAGTTTTTATTGTGAATTGAGAGAAAGTTTACAGGGCAGATCATCAGTTCTACATTCAACAAATTGTACACTTTGTTTCATTACAATGGTTATGAATCCCTCCATGTACCATCAGTTAACAGTAATTCTCTCTATTCACTTTAGCTCTTTTTTTTTTTTTTTTTTTTTTAACACTCAGGCATACATAATAATTTATGCCACCAAAGGGCACATTCGGCAAGTCTGCCTCCTGGCCGCCAGCTTTCAATCCCTCTCTTTCCATGAATCTAGGGTCCTCAGCTGCTCCCCCTCTCTATGTCTCCATCTCTGACTCCATCTCTGGTGTCACTATGTCTCTGGATAAGGTCCCACATTCTGCTTGTGCTCTTCTTCCTTGATAGTCCTAGGGTTCTCTGTTTCTGGACTGTAAGATTAATTACTCCCCCGTTTTTGTTACAAAAGTTCTCCCTTTACAATTGTGACAGTAGCAATTAGTCATGATAACAATTAATAACTATTGAATCGTAAGAATCTTATCCCCATCTCTTTTCACCAGACTCATCTAGACATGAGGAAAGCTATTCAGTGGGGACTCTATCTTCTCCCACACACTATTAAACTAAACTCCCTCTTGAAACCTTGTAAGCCAGTCACTTCGAGCCTTTATCACCGCCTCATTTTAGGTAGCCAATGTCTGAGTTGCCCATCCCTATCTACCTTGTTTACAGAGGGGATAACATTGATCCTTGATGTGAAGACTTCTTCCCTGTCTGTTGGTATTTTGAGCTACTACATCCGTAAGTATAGGTCAAGTTAATAAAATTGTAGCAATTTACACTTGTTTCCTTTATCAATTTTTTATTTTTGTCTTCTCTAGTCGAGTTCTGATTATCAAGCCATTGAGGCTAGGTCAAATGGGTACTATCTGCAAGCTTGGGTGTTCTTGTGCATCTCCCCTCACTTCATAACAGCTGGATGCTTCACTATCAGCTATAGCCCTCTGTAGCTATGTCCTTGTCCATGGGCTCACTTTGGACCAACCAGCACTTCCTCTTCTCTTTCTCATCTCCAGGTCAACGGGAGTCTATGGAACATGGTTGAACTCAGCCTATTTCTTCATTGTTACCTTTCCCCCTCTTCCACTCAGCAGTAGACCAATGTAGTTGCCAGCAACCTTACATGCTTGCTTATGTGTTCCCTTTGAGTTTCAGTCTTAGAGGGGGCTTGTTCTGAAGGGACTTGATTGCTTGCCTTGATGGCTTCCTGGTGAACAGCTTGCTTATTCTTGTAGTAGCCAATCATAATGCCATTTTTCTTTTGTTTTTTTCTTGATGATCTTTCTTTCAAGATATATCTTCTGTCACTCTAGCTGTTCCAGGCTGGTTTTCATTTCTTTCTGGTGGGAATGTCCTACCTCAGAAGGTTCTGGATGGGGCTCAGGATTCCACCTAAGATCCTATACTCTGAAAAGGCTCCTCAAGAGGCCCATTTCACTGGACAGGTTGTAGAACCCCTTTTAGGTATTCCATTCAATTATAGGCTGAAGATTGGCTTGCAAGTTTTCTGTAATCATGTTTCCTGACATTCCTTTCTATCCCACACAAGTGTCTATTTTACAATAGTAGGCAAGGGAAACCAATATTCATAAGACAGCCACGCATCTTAGTATTATTTCCCCTCTTCCCGGTGTGCCTTGATCACTGTATCACAAAGCCTTGTTGTTCCAAGTTTGAGCATGCATCACTTTTTACCTCTGTCCCATTTAGCCCATGCAAACCTGTCTCAGTGATCTCCTATCTATCTTGTTCTTCCACCACTCCCCCTTCTTGTGTATTGCCCTCCCCAACACTCAAACTATCATATGTCTCCCCTTCTACCCTGTGATCTACTGTTGCCTCCCTCCACCTCACCAACACTCCCCACCTCACTTACCCCCACCGGTAAGCAATAAAGATTCGTTTTTTCCCTTTTAGTATAGGTATCTTTTATTAAGCTTTTACAATAATGGCCTTATGCAATATTTGTCCTTTTGTGACTATTTTCATTCAGCATAATAGCCTCAAGGTTCAACGTAACAAGGTTTATCCATGTTATGCCTTGGCTTGCAGGTTCCTTGTTATTCTTCAAGGTAGCATAATATTCCATTGTGTATATGTACCAAAGTTTGTTTACCCATTCTTCCATTGATGGGCACTTTGGCTGTCTCCATCTTTTTGCTATTGTGAATAGTACTGCTATGAACATTGTTGTGCATATGTCTACTTGTGTTATGGCTTATATTTCTTGTCAAAATATACCAAGTAGAGGGATTGCTGGATCATATGGTATTTCTATTTTCAACTTACTGAGGAAGCCCCATACTGTTTTCCAGAGTGGTTGGACCATTTTGTATTCCCACCAGCAATGTAAGAGGGTCCCAGTCTCTCCACATCTTCACCAGCATTTATTATCCTCTGCATTTTTGAACTTCACTGTTATTGATGGTGTGAGACGAAGTCTCTCTCTCTCTCTCTCTTTTTTTTTTAAAGTTTTTTATTGTGGATTGAGTGAATGCTTACAGGGCAAATAATCAGTTTTACATTCAACAAATCATACACCTTTTTTCATTACAATGATTATAATCTCCTCCATGTACCATCAGTTAACAGTATTTTTCTCCATTCTCTTTAGCTCTTTTTTTTTTTTTTTTTAAACACTCAAGTATATATAATAATTTACACCACCAAAGGGCACATTCTGCAAATCTGCTTCCTGGTTGCCAGCTCTCATCTCTCTTTTTCCATGAATCTAGAGTCCTCAGCTGCTCTCTCTCTCCATGTCTCCATCTTTGCCTCTATCTCTGGTATCGTTGTTTCTCTGGATAAGGTCCCACATTCTGCTTGTGCTCTTTTCCCTTGATGGTCCTCCTATGGTTGTGGGCTCTAAGATTAACTATTCCCCCATTTTTGCTACAAAAGTTCTCCCTTTACAATTGTGACAGTCACAATTAGTCATGATAGCAATTACTCACTATTGAATCTTATCCCCATCTCTTTTCACCAGACCCATCTAGACATGAGGAAAACTATTCAGTGAGAACTTTTTCTTCCCCCACACACTATTACACTAAACTCCCCCTTGTAGCCTTGTAAGCCCCTTTATTGCCCCTTCATTTTAGGTAGCCAGTGTCTAACTTGCCCATCCCTATCTGCCCTGTGTACAGAGGGGATAGCATTGATACTTCATTTGAAGACACCATCCTTCTCTGTTGATATTCAGAGTTACAACCTCCATGAATATCGGTCAAGTTCATAAAATTGTAGCAATTTACACTAATTTCCTTTATCAAAAAATTGTTTTGCTCTTTTTTTTTTAATCTTCCTCTAGTCGAGCTCTGATTATCATGCCATCAAGGCTAGGTCAAATGGGTACAAGCTGCATGTTTGGGTGTTCTTGTTCATCTCCCCTCACTTCATATCAGCTGGATGCTTTATTCTCAGCTCCAGCCCTCTGTGGCTGTGTCCTTGTCCATGGGCTTACGTGGCCCCAGTTCTTACTAAACTTTGGACCAACCAGCCCTTCTTCTCTTTCTCATCTCCAGGTCAATGGGAGTCTATGGAACATGGTTGAACTCAGCCCATTTCTTCATTGCTACCTTTCCCCCTCTTCCCCTCACCAGTAGACCAATGTGGTTGCCAGCAAACTTGCATGCTTGTTTATGTGTTCCCTTTGAGTTTCTTTCCTAGAGGGGGAGTTGTTCTGAAGGGACTTGATTGCTTGCCTTGATGGCTTTTCCTGGCGAACAACTTGCTTATTCTTGTAGTAGCCAGTCATACTACCATTTTTGTTTTGTTTTTTTTCCTGCTAATCTTTCTTTGAAGATGTATCTTCTGTCACTCTAGGCGTTCCAGGTTGGTCCTGGTTGTACTTTTTGAAAAACAGATTTGTTTCTTCTTTTGGCAGTCCATGGTACCTTTTATATTCTTCTCCTATACCATAACTCAAATGCATCAATTTTTCTATGTTTTCCTTATTCATTGTCCAGCTTTTACATGCATATGAAGCTATTGGAAATATGGCTTAGGTCGGTCTCACTTTAGTCCTCAAATTGACAACTTTGCTCTTGAACACTTTAAAGAAGTCTTTTGCACCATATTTGCCTAGTACAATACATCGTTTGATTCTTGACTGCTGCTTCTATGAGTGTTGTAGGTGGATCCAAGCAAAAAGAAGTATTTAACAACTTCAGTCTCTTCTCCATTTATCATGATGTTATTTATTGCTCCAGTGGTGAGGATTTTTGTTTTCTTTCCATTGAGGTGAAACCTATACCAAAGACTGGTCTTGGATCTTCATCAGTTAAGTATTTTAAGTCTTATTCGCTTTCAGCAAGCAAAATTGTATCATCTGCATATCGTAGATTGTTAATGAGTCTTCCTCCCATCCTGCTGCCCCATTTTTCTTGAAGCTTCACAGATTATTTTCTCTGCATATATATTGAATAATTATGGTGGAAGAATACAACCCTAGTGAACACTTTTCCTGATTCTAAACCATTCCATGTCCCCTTGTTCTGTTCAAAATACTGCCTCTTGGTTTATGTACAGGTTCCTCATGAGCACAATTAAGTGTTCTGGAATACCCATTCTATACACTGTTATCCATAGCTTGTCATTATCCACACAGTTGAAAGTCCTTGCATAGTAAACAAAACACAGGTAAACATTTTTCTAGTATTCTCTGCTTTCAGGCAAGATCCATCTGATAATACCAATGATATTCTTTGTTCCACATCCTCATCTGAATCCGACCTGAACCTCTGGCAGTTCCTTGTTTTATTTATTTATTTATTTATTTACGTTTTTATTGTGAATTGAGTGACAGTTTACTTGAGAGAATATCGGTTTTACACTCATCATGTCACTTCACTAGTTACAATCTCCTCTGTTCATCATCATTCAACAGTATTTGCTTCTATTCCCTCTGTTTTTATCTTATTTTATTTTTTTTTGGGGGGGGGAATATGTCCAAAAACACCCAGGAATATATAATCATTTAAACGACCAAATGGCATATTCTGCAAGCCTGCCTTTCTCTTTCCATGAGTCTAGAGTCTTCAACTGCTCTATCTCTCCATGTCCTCATTTTTGCCTCCATCTCTGGTGTTGCTGCTTCTCTGGATAGGGCCCCACATTCCGCTGATGCTCTTCTCCCTTGATGGTCCTACGGTCCTCTGTTCCTGGAATATAAGATTAACTACTTCCCCCTTTTTGCTACAAAACTTCTAACTTTACAGTTGTGACATTTGCAATCGGTCATGGTAACAATTATTCATTATTGAATCATAAGAATCTTATCCACATTTCCTTTCACCAGACCCATCTAGGCGTGATGAAAACTATTCAGTGGGCATTCAATTTTCCTCTGCACACTCTGCTACCCACCCCTATCAACCCAGTATACAGAGGGGATAGGATTGATACTTGAAGTAAAGACTCCTTCCTTCTCAGTTGGTATTTTGAGCTACTACATCCATAAGTATAGGTCAAGTTCATCATATTGTGACAATTTACACTTGCTTCCTTTATCAAAAAAAAGTTTTTTTTTTTACTCTTTCTCTAGTCGAGTTCTGATCATCAAGCCATCTAGGCTAGGTCAAAAGAGTACTTTCAACAAGTTTGAGCAATTTTGTGCATCTTCCCTTACTTCATATAAGCTGGATACTTCACTCTCAGCTCTAGCTATGTCCTTGTCCATGGGCTCAGATGTTCCCAGGTCTCACCACACTTTGGACCAACCAGTCCTTCATTTTATCTCTCCCATCTCCAGGTCTATGGGAGTCTATGCAACATGGTCAAACTTAGCCCATTTCTTCATTGCTACCTTTCCCCCTCTTCCATTCACCAGTTGACCAATGTGGTCACAAGCAATCTTATATGCCTGCTCATGTGTTCCCTTTGAGTTTTAGTCTTGGAAGAGGAGTTTGTTCTGAAGGGACTTGATTATTTGACTTGATGGCTACTGAGCAAACAACTTGCTTATTCTTTTTTTTCCCCCTTCTCATCCCATTTATTAAAGAAATAATAAGAAAAGATACAATGCAGGAAAAACACTAACCATCCTTTCACATCAGGAAGAACCAAAGCACAGTGATTTTTCCCCGTGCCCCCATCCCCATCCCAGTTCCAATGTTCCCATCCCTATCAGTTTAAATTTTGAGGTTCTTTGGGAGTACCAGTGGAGAGGGAGCTAGATGAGCTGTGGGCCTTAATACCGGCTTCTAAGTCCAAAGAGGAAGGAGACTTGGGCCAGTCACGCAGGCAGAAATTGTATTTGGTGGGTCTCTGGATTGGTTACCCACTTCCCTGTTTTGTGTTCAAGCCCCCAGGGAAAGGTATGGCAGTAGAAGATGACCAGGTCCAAGCTGCCCAGGTCACAGCTACCAAAGCATGGGCCATTCACCAATGCAACATTTCTAAAGAGCAGTGAGCTGATTTTCCAGTGGTGATCAGGGGTATACATATGAATTGGCACCTGTAAGTTAATGTATCCCTGAGGAAAAGTCCACAAGAACAAATCAAGAAACTAATAAGAAACAAGGGGTAGAAAGCTATGGGACAAAAGCACAGTAGGCTTCTGCAAGGCTGGAGACCCTCTCAATGCCAGGATCATTCCCACCTACCAAAGTCCATGTCCCATAAACATTTTGCCTTCAGCCAAGAAAGAAGTTTGAAAAACATGGCTCATTCGAACCTGAGCCCCACTATGTACTTCAGATCATAGTGCCATATCTACCCTTTTATCTAAAGGACAGCCCCTGTGCAAAATCACAGTGCCTGAACACCAAGGTGGTCCGGAAGGGAAAATGAGATTTAAGGAGGTAACAGTCCATTTGGGTACATTGTAGCCATTGGGCCCCCTGGTCTGGGGAAAGCAGCTGGGTTGTGCCAGGGAGATTCCCCACTCTAGGCAATGGGAACAAAGTCTTACCTATAGGGCCATTCATTCTTGGAAAGAAAGCTGGGTTCAGACCCAGGGTCCCAGTTGGCCTTGCAAAAGGAGCTGGGTTAATACCCACAGGGCCTGTTGAAGAAGCCAGGGGCCCAGCAGCTGACCTGGGGAAAGCAACTTGCCCAGGGCCTAATGGGCCAGCAGACCTTGGAAAGATAGCTGGACTTGGAGCCTAAAGGCCAGTGGCACTTTGGAAGTTAGCTGGGTTGGGATGTAATGGTCCAAAGGCTCTTAGGAAAATTGCTGGACCAACTTACTTATTCTCGTAGTAGTAGTCCTATAGTACTGCCATTTTTGTTTTTGATTTTTCCTGCTGGTCTTTCTTTCAAGAAGTATCTTCTATTTCTATAGTTGTTCCAGGCTGGTCTTCTCATCTTTTTAAGTGGGAATGTCCCACTTCAGAAGGTTCTGGATGGGGCTCAGGATCCCACCTAAGGTCCTTTACACTACAAAGGCTCCACAAGAAGTCTTTTTCACTGGGCAAGTTCTAGAACCTATTTTAGGTATTCCAATTGGTTATAGGATGAAGACAGGCTTATAAGCTTTTTTTGTAATCATGTTTTCTGATAATCCTTTCTATACCACTCAAGTGTCTATTTTACAATAGTAGACAATGGAAACAAATATTCATAAGACTGTAAACATCTTAACATTATTTCCCCTCATTTACCCATTCAGATTATGCCTCAATCCCTGTATCACAGAACCCTGTTGTTCCAAGGTTGAACATAATCACTATTTACCTTTGTCCCATTTACCCCATGCAAACCTACCTCAGTGTTCCCCTATCTGCCTTGTTCTTCCATCTCCCTCTCCCTTCTTGTGTATTGCCCTCCCCAACACCCAAACTATGATGTGTATATCCCGGACCCTGTGCTCTACCATCCCCTCCCCACCCCAGTAACGAAAAAAGATTTTTTTTTTTTTCCTTTTAGTATAGGTATCTTTTCTTAAGCCTTTACAATAATGGTCTTATGTAATATTTATCCTTTTGTGACTGACTAATTTCACTCAGCATGATGTCTTCAAGGTTCATCCATGTTATGCAGTGGCTTGCTGCTTCCTTGTTATTCTTTAAGGTAACAATATTCCATTGTGTGTATGTACCAAAGTTTATATATCCATTCTTCCATTGATGCACACTTAGGCTGTCTCCATCTTTTTGCTATTGTGAACAGTACTTCTATGAACATTGTATCTATTCATGTTATGGCTTGTAGTTCTTGTGGAAATCATTGGACAATACCATTAATATTTCATGCAAGTAAAATTTTGCTAAGATAATTCAAAAATGGTTGCAACAGGACATCAACAAGGAACTGTCAATTCAGAAATTGACCCATCCATATACTGCCAACTGATCTTTGACAAAGGACCAAGGTACATTGAATGGGGAGGAGATTGTCTCTTCTGAAGATAATGCTGGCAGAACTAGAAATCGATATGCAAACCAAATAGAGGAATTGCTGGATCATAAGATATTCCTATTTCCAACTTTTTGAGGAAGTGCCATACTGTTTTCCAGAGCGGTTGGACCATTTTGCATTCCCACCAGCAATGTAGGAGGGCCCCAATATCTCCAATTCCTCACTAGCATTTATTGTCCTCTGTTTTTTTGAACTTTGCTCTTATTGCTTGTGTGAGATGATACCTCATGGCTGTTTTGGTTTGCATGTCTCTAATGGAGCTCTGGTAGCGTAGTGGTTACGAATTGGGCTGCTAACCTCAGGGTCATCAGTTCAAAACTACTAGCTGTTCCATGGGATAAAGGTGAGACTTTCTGCTCCTGTAAAGATTTACAGCCTCGGAAACCATGTACAGAGTCGCTGAGTCAGAACCGACTCCACGGCACATAACAACAATAACAACAATGGCTAATGATCATGAACATTTCTTCATATGTTAGTTGGCTGCCCTAATCTCTTCCTTTGTGAAGTGTCTGTTCATGTTGTGTGCCCATTTTTAATTGGGTTATTTGTGTTTGTCTTATAGAGGTATTGTATTTTCCTGTAGATTTTAGAAATTAGTCGCTTGTCTGATATATCATTGCAAAATATTTTTTTTTCCCATTCTGTGGGCTCCCTTTTTACTCTTCTGGTGAAATCTTTTGATGCACATAGCTTCTAATTTTCAGTATATCCCAACCATCTATTTTGTCTTCTTTGTGCAATGTAGTCTGTGTGTGCCTGTATTAGAGCCCTTAATTTGTCATTGATGATCTTTATAATTCTGGGATTCACATTTAGATCTTTAATCCATGCTGAGTTGGTTTTTGTATATGATGTGAGATAAAGATCTTGTTTCAAATTTTACATATCAATTTACAGTTCTGCCAGCACTATCTGCAGAAGTGATAATCTCCTCCCCATTCAATGTACATTGGTCCTTTGTCAAAATCAGTTGGCTGTATGTGGATGGGTTAATTTCTGGATTGGCAGTTCCCTGTTGATGTCCTGTGGCAACCATTTTCAAACTAACTTCAGCAAAATTTTACTTGCATGCGATATTAATAATGATATTGTCCGATGATTTCTGCATTCCATTGGGTCACCTTTCTTTGGAATGGGCACAAATACATATCTTTTCAATCAGTTGGTCAGGAAGTTGTCTTCCAAATTTCTTAGAATAGATGATTTAGTGCCTCCAGTGCTGCATCAATTTATTGGAAGATTTCAATTTGTATTCCATTCATGTACCCTTTTCTTTGCCAATGTCTTCAGTGCACATTGAACATTTTCTTTCAGTCCCATTGGCTCTTGGACATATGCTACCTCTTGAAAGGGTGGAACATCGACCATCTCTTTTTTGTGCAGTGACTCTTTGTATTCCTTCCATCTTCTTCTTCTTCTTCTTCTTCTTCTTCTTCTTCTTCTTCTTCTTCTTCTTCTTCTTCTTCTTCTTTTACAATCATAATTCATCATAATAACAGTGACTCACTATGGAATTATATGACTCTTATCTCATCTCCTTTCACCAGACCTGTCTAGACAAGATGAAAACTATTCAATGGGGATTCTACCTTCCTCTGCACACTCTGAAACTAAACTCCCTTTTGAAAGCTCCTTCCATCTACTTTTGATATTTTCTGCATCATTCAATATTTTGTCCAAAGAATCCTTCAGTGTTGCAAGCTGAGGGTTGATTTTTTTCCTGAGTTCTTTCAGCTTGAGAAATGCTGAGCATGTCCTTCCCTTTTGGTTTTCTAACTCCATCTCTTTGCACATTTCATTATAATATTTGATTTTTTCTTCTAGAGCTGTACTTTGAAATTTTCTGTTCAGCTCTTTTACTTCTTCATTTTTTTGATTTACTTTAGCAGCTCTATGTATTAAAGTAAGTTTCAGAGTCTCTTGTTATATCCATTTTCATATTTTCTTTTTCCTTGTCTTTTTTTTTTTTTTTTTTTGTTTTTTTTCTTTAAGATGTTCTTGATGTCATCCCACAACTCTTTTGATTTTCAGTTATTACTGTCTAATGGATCAAATCTCTTCTTGAGATGATCTCTA
Organism: Chrysochloris asiatica; assembly: GCF_000296735.1. Taxonomy (NCBI): domain Eukaryota; kingdom Metazoa; phylum Chordata; class Mammalia; order Afrosoricida; family Chrysochloridae; genus Chrysochloris; species Chrysochloris asiatica. The sequence continues at coordinate 3,800,342 of NW_006408698.1, read as the reverse complement.
AATAATATTTTTATTTACCGTCATATACAATGAGACAAAATTAGGATTAAGACAATAACAAAAGTGAAATACTTATTAAAATTCAACATACTTGTCAACTCTTGGTGGTGGTGGTAGTGGTGGTGGTTTTGTGTCATTGAGTCCATTCCATCTCATATCAACCCTTATATGGTTTCTGAGGCTTTAAATCTTTATGGAAGCAGAAAAATCTCATCTTTCCATCTTGGAGTGACTGGCAGATTTGAACTGCTGAATTGAAGGATAACAGCCAAGCTCACAATCCATGAATCCATGAGTTGTGTGGCTCTATGGGATAAAGTACTGGACAGAAAGGTCAGTTTGAACTACATAATTGGTGGTTCAAACTCACCAGCTGCTTCTTGGAAATCCTATACAGGGTCAGAGTAAATTGGAAGTGATTTAATGGCACTTAACAACAATTACCAGGGCTCCTCAATGACCTCTTAAAGGGAACAAAAAAGGCACTGGGAAGAAGCATGCAGGCAGCTTTAACATTATCCATAATGTTTTAGTGCAGTCAGTCTTCAAGTATGATTCCCTGGCCAACAGCATCAGCATTGCCAGAGATCTGTTAGAATTGGACATTCTAGGTTGTTAATTAGACCTACTGAGTTGGAAACTTTGAGTATGGGATCCAGTAGTCTGTTGTAAAAAGATTTCCAGGTGATTCTGATACAGATTGAAGTTTAAGAACCATTGTTGTGGTGTTATGTTCTATAACTTACATTTCTCTCTGCCAATCTCCCGCACTCTTCCTTTCTATTACATAAAAAAAAAGAACTTAAAAACATATTTCCAGTGACTAACTATAGATAAAAAGCTGAAGTGATGTTAGAGTTATTTGATAGCTTCTCCATTTGCAGCTATTAAGTCAGAAAGACAAGTGGTAGGAAGAAAGAAGAGCAAGAGTGGAACCACTTACTCATTTAGGAGGAAGTTGAAGGTGAGATTAGAGAGGCTCGTTTTTGTAGTATGTTATGATAAAAGTGTAGTTGAAAATATAGAGTACATTTTGATGTATATGTACAGGTACAAGGCAGCTTCAAAATATTTGTTAAAACATTATTGGGACTTCCAGTTTGGCGGTGGCAGAACAGAATCAGGTAGGTCAGGCTCCATGGGGGAGGAGGTGAAAACCCAGAGATGTGACTCTCATGGAACAGCACCAGAGCTCTGGATCTAACATAAGTTTCTCACAACTGCCAGTGCAAAAATCAAGGTATAAAGGAAAATATTGTGATTTAGAAATCAGTCAACCCATGGGACTCCCTCTGTGGCCATCCTGACCAGGCAGAGGTCAGAGGGTGGGGCTAGGGGGAGACCAGCATGGGAACCAGTGCTAAAAGTGGGGCAGTGACGTTTGCAAAATGTGTTGTGGGGGGATTCTACACATGCTTTTACTCTTCTTCCCTGCCACGCCTTCTTTGCCCAGGCTGAACGCATTCAGGCAAGTGGGTGCACATCTCTAAAAAGTCCAGCCTTGAGACCACAGCTTTCCCATGACACAGAGAGAAAGAGCCCCTCCATCGGTCCAAGGACAAATTCTTTGGCTGTTACTTTTGACATCTGTCTGTGGGTCCTGGCCCTAAAGTTAACTTTTGTGGGACCCTTTACTCCTACCTATCCAGAAAGAAAAAAAGCAGATTTGGCCTGATAGACAAACCATATGAACAATCAGTAAAACCCCAACATAAAAAGACACAACTATTTCAAGAATTACACTGTGCACACGCAGATATCTCACTGACCTTCAGAGACAAAAATAGAAAACAAACTTTTTCCTATTAACTTCTCAATAACTTTCTGCATTCCTCTACAGTGGTGACTAGAGGAGGGGCCTGAGAGAGTGGAGGCTTCTACAGTGGACACACACTGCCTGTTTACAAGGCAAATAGCCAGTAGGCCACAGTTTTATTTTTGTTTAAAAGTGGTGATTTTTGTCTCTGCTTTTATATTGCTTCTGCTTTAGAGGCCTTTTGATCACACATTTTTCCTGGAGGTGGGAGCTTTTTCTCCCTATGTTACCCAAGATGAGTCAGCAATCATGGCCATATAGCCAAGCTACAAGCATATCCCATAATATTACACCATTGAGACAAGAGACAATAACAGCTGCTAAGCATTACATGTGAAAAAGAAAGCCTATCTCCTGATCATATCCACCAGGAGACACCCAGTAAGCTTAATAACACAGCAACAAACATCAATTTAAGCATTAAAAATCCATACAACTACTGAAAATGATGAACAAAAAACAACAAAAGATATCAAAACATGTCCAAAAACAGAAAAGAGTAGCTAAGACAAATGAGCTGGAGACAGACAAAGGCTTTCTAGAAGAGAAAGAGCAGGTTTTGGATTCACCTGAGAAGGAATTCAGAATAATGATATGGAAACAAATTCAAATGCTCCAAAAATGGGTGGAATAAAATAAGGAGGAAGTAAAGAAAGTACTACAAGAGCAATCAAATAAGCGTGACAGAGCACTGGAAACAATTCAAAACCTGCAAAGGAGGTGCAGATGATTAATAATAAAATATCAGAAATGGACAATACACTGAAAGGGGAAAGGAGCAGAATTGAAGAGACGGAAGCCAGAACCAGTGAGCTAGAAGATAAATCTCTCAATACTGCTAAGATAGAAGAGCAAGCAGAAAAAATTATTTTAAAAAATCTGAAGAGAGTCTAAGATTCATGTTGGATAACATGAAGAGAAACAACTTAAGAATTATAGGCATTCTGGAACAGTAAGAATCAGAGAAATCCACAGAGGAGATAGTGGAAGAGCTTCTGGAAGAAAATTTCCCTAACATCTTAAAAGATGAGAAGATAAACATTCAAGAAGCCAAACATACTCCAAGGAGGATAGACCCCAAAAGAAAATCACCAACACATATAATAATCAAACTCTCCAAAATCAAAGACAAGGAGAGAATTCTAAAAACAACCAGGTAGAAGAGAAATGTTACTTACAGAGGCAAGCAAATCAGATTAAACTCTGACTATTCAGCAGAAACCATGCAGGCAAGAAGGCAATGGGGAGACATATGACATATACAAAATCCTAAATGAAAAAAAACTGCCAACCAAGAATCATCTATCCAGCAAAACTTTCAATCAAATACAATGGTGCAATCAAAACATTCCAGGATAAACAGAAGCTAAGAGATTTTGTCAAAGCCAATCCAGCACTTCAAAACATCCTAAGAGGAGTTCTTTGGACTGAAAACCAACAAGAACAGACAACAACCAGAGATTAACAGGCGTGGCAACAACACCTGAAACTCAGACGATGGATAGCACAGTCCAGAACAGAACAAAATTACAGCAATGAATTCAAAGGAGCTGGGAGGTCAATTGAAGATCAAAATAATAACAATGTCTAAGAAGGGAAAAATGTAAGAAGAGAGATCCAGGTGGTGAGGAGGTCAGGTAGATTACAGGATAAAATTGATTGTCTTAAATGGAGGGAAAAGTTAATAGACTATAAGGTAATGCCAAAGAAAGTTAATACTTCACAATTTACCATGAAAATGAACTTCCAAGCAGAACAAGCAAACATGAAAACGAAGAAGAAACCGACAAGAAATGGTACAAAACACACAACTCAGCCAAGAAGGCATGCAGAACAAAGGAACAAACAGCACTACCAAAAATTAACGTAATGGAAGCAATTAATTCATACCTATCAATAATTACATTGAATGTGAGGGGATTGAATGTACCAGTGAAGAGACAGAGAGTGGCAGAATGGATAAGAAAACAAGACCCTTCAATATGCTGCCTGCAAGAGACACATTTTAGACACAAAGACAAAAATAGACTAAAAGTTAAAGGATGGAAAAAAGTATGCCAAGCTAACTGCAACAATAAACAAGCAGGAGTGGCAATACAAATCTCTGATAAAATAAGCTTTTAGACAAAAACCAGTATAAGAGAAAAAGAAGGACAGTATCTCATGATCAAAGTGTCAATTGAGCAAGACGACACAACCATAATAAATATCTACGTTCCCAATGAAAGAGCACCAAGGTATATGAAGGAAACCTTACTACAATTGAAGAAAGAAATAGATAAATCTAGAATTATAGTGGTAGATTTTTATACGCCACTTTTTTTGAAAAGGTACAGAACAACCAGAAAGAAACTCGACAAAATTTCAGAGGAAATAAACAACACAATCAACCAACTTGACCTCATAAAGTGTACAGAGCATTCAACTCAACAACAGCACAATATACATTCTTCCCCAGTGCACATTGAACATTCTCCAGAACTGACCATGTGTTAGGTAACAAAACAAGCCTCCATAAATCCACAAACATCACAATACTACAAAGCACCTTTTGAGACCACAATGCTATAAAACTAGAAATCAACAATAAGAAGTCCAAGGAAATAAAGTAGAATACAAGGAAACTGAATAACACCCTGCTGAAAAGTGAATGGGTAAAAGAAGAAATTAAACATGAATTCAGCAAGTTCCTGGAAACAAACAAGAATGAAAATACAACATACCAAAATCTTTGGGACACGGTGAAAGCGGTGCTGAGAGGACAATTTATTGTGATAAATGCACATATCTAAAAAGAGGAAAGAATAAAACGTAGCACATTAACACAGACCCTACAACATTTAGAAACAGACCAACAGAGGGAACCTACAGTCACCAAAAGAAAATAAATAATAAAGATCAGAGCAGAAATAAATGAGATGGAAAACAGAAAAATTATAGAAAGGACAAATAAAACAAGAAGCTGGTTCTTTGAAAGGATTCATAAAATTGGCAAACCATTGGCAAAACTAACAAAAGAAAAGAGGGAGAAGACACAAATAACTCATATTAGAAACCACATGGGCAATGTCACAACGGAATCAAATGAAATCAAACGGATAATAACACAATACTATGAACAGATGTACTCCAACAAATCAAAAAACTTAAAAGAGATGGATATATTTTTAGAAAAACTGGACCTACCAAAACGTACACATAGTGAGGTAGAAAATTTGAACAGACCCATAACAAAAGAAGAAATTGATCAGGTAATGAAAAATCTCCCAACAAAATAAATTAAAAAAAAATTCCCAACCAAAAGAAGTCCAGACCCACATGGCTCCATGGGTGAGTTCTTCCAATCATTCAGGAAATAGCTGTCACCAATTCTACTCAAATTATTCCAGAATATAGAAGCGACGGAAAACTTTCTAACACTTTTTTAAATCAAGCATAGCCTTCATACAAAAATCAGGGAAGGACATTACTAAGAAAGAAAATTATAGACCAATATCCCTCATAAACTTAGAGGCAAAATTTCTCAACAAAATCCTAGCCAACAAAATCCAGCAGCACATCAAAAAAATAATACATCATGGCCAAGTGTGTTTCATAACATGGATGCAAGCATAGTTTAACATTAGAAAAACAATCAATGTATTCCACCACATTAATAAGAAAAAGGAAAAGAACCACATGATCATATCGATTGATGCAGAAAAGGCATTTGACAAAATCCAACATCCATTCCTGGTAAAAACACTTAACAAAGTAGGAACTGAAGGGAAATTACTCAACATAATCAAGAGCACATATACAAAACCAACAGCCTACATCACTCTCAATGGAGAGAAACTGAAAGCCTTCCCTCTGTGAACACTCCTATTCAATAATGATTTGGAAATCTTAGCCAGAGCTATATGGCAAGATAGAGAAATTAAAGGCATCCAAATTGGCAAAGTGGAAATACAACTCTATTTGCAGACGATATGATCTTATATAGAGAAAACCCCAAAGACTCAGTAAAAAAGTTACTAGACATCATTGGAAGATTCAACAAAGTGGCAGGGTATAATATCAACATCCAAAAATCAGTTGGATTCCTCTGTAGTAACAATGACAACACCAAAAAGGACATTAGGAAAGCAATACCATTTCATCCCAAAAGATGAAATATTTAGGAATAAACATAACCAGAGAAACAGAGAACCTATACAAAGAAAATGACAAAACACTACTACAAAATACCAAAAGAGACTTACAGAAGTGAAAAAACATACCATGTTCCTGGGTAGGAAGACTCAACATAGTGAAAATGTCAATACTGCTCAAAGCAATTTATACATATAATGCAATCCCAACCCAGATTCCAATGACATTCTTCAAAGGTATGGAAAAAAAAAAATTACAAACTTTATATGGAAAGGAAAGAGACCCAGGATAAGCAAAGCACTATTTAAGAAGAAGAACAAGGTTGGAGGTGTGTCACTCTCCAATTTCAAAATTTACTAGATGGCTACAGTGGTCAAAACAGCCTGGTACTGGTACAATGAAAGCTACATTGATCAATGGAACAGAATTGAGAATCCAGAAATTAATCCATCCACATAGAGCTAACTGATTTTCAACAAAGTGCCTAGGTATATTGCATTGGGAAGAGATAGTCTCTTTAACATATGGTGCTGGCAGAACTGGAAAGCGAGATGCAAAAGACTGAAAACAAGACCTTTACCTCATGCCTTATACAAAAATGAACTCATCATGGATTAAAGACCTAATTGTGAATCCCAAAATTATGAAGGTCATCAATGAAAAAATAGGGACAAATGTGAGGGCTCTAATTCAGGGCATACAAAGACTAGCAAACATTTTGAAAATAACACAAACAAAAGTAGACAAATTAGATGATTGGTACATACTAAAAATTAAACACTTATGTGCATCAAAAGACTTCATCAAACATGTAAAAATGGACCCCACAGAATGTGAAAAAATCTTTTTCAATGACACATCAGATAAGGGACTCATTCCTAAAATATATAGGAAACGACAACACCTCGATAAGAAAATGACAAATAGCCCAATTAAAAAATGGGCACAGGACATGAACAGACACTTCACCAAGGAGATCCAGGCAGCCAACAAACATGTGAAGAAATGTTCACGATCACTAGCCATTAGAGAGATGCAAATCAAAACAACAATGAGATATCATCTCACACCAGCAATAACAGCAAAGATCAAAAAAGTAGAGAACAATAAATGCTGGCAAGGATGTGGAGAGACTGGGACCCTCTTTGTTGGTGGGATTGCAAAATGGTCCAACCACTCTGAGAAGGTTGGAAATAAGAATACCTTATGACTCAGCAATTCCTCTACAAGAAATATGAGCCATAACGTGAATAGATATATGCAAACCAATGTTCATAGCAGCACTATTTACAATAGCAAAAAGATGGAGACAGCCTAAATGTCCATCAGTTTAAGAATAGATAAACAAACTTTGGTACATACACACAATGGAATACCGTACTACCTTGAAGAACAGCAAGGAAGCTGCAAGCTACCTTATAACATGGATGAACCTTGAGGACATTATGCTGAGTGAAATTAGTCAGTCACAAAAGGAAAAATACTGCAATATACCATTATTGTAAAAGAATCCACCCAAACAGGGGTGGGGGAAACAACTATATATATAATTGCTGATCACTGGGATGTATGGGATGAGAGGAGGGAGAGAAGGAGTGGAAGAGAGAGCACAGGGTAGGGAATACACACAGGAAAACTTGGGTGCTGGGAGGGGGCGTGGAATACACAAGAAGGGGGAGGGGAATAGAAGAACAAGGCTGATGGGACAACAGTTAGGCAAGATTGCATGGGCTAAGTGGGACAGAGGTAAATGATGATGTATGCACAACCTTGGAACAACAGGGCTTCGGGATACAGGGATTGAGGCATGGTTTGAAAGGGTAAAAGTGGGGAATAATGTTAAAATGCTTGGCTATCTTTTGAATCTTGTTTCCCCTTGCTTACCATTGTGAAATTAGACAATTGAAGGAGGGTGGGGGAAAGAAAAGCCAGAAACATCACGATAGAAAGCTTGTAAGTCTGTCTTCTGCCTATAACTGATTGGAATAATTTACAGGAGGTTAGAAATTGTCCAGTGAAAGAGACCTCGTGTAGAGCTTTTGCATTGCATAAGACCATAGGTGGAAACCAGAATCCCACCCAGAATTGTCTGAGGTGGGAAATTTCCACTGGAAAGGACGAGTATACCAGCCTAGAGAGGCTGGAAGAACAGAAGATACTTTGTGAAGAAAGACCAGCAGGAAAAATCAAAAACAATAATGGCAGTATGATTTTTTACTACAAAAACAAGTAAGCTGTTCACCTGGGAGCTGTCAAGGCAAGTGGCTAGGTCCCCTCAGAGCAACCACCCTCCAAGACTCAAGGGTAATACATGAGCAGGCATGTGGTCTGTCTGGTGACTATGTTGGTCACCGATAAGGGGAAGAGGGTGAAAAAACAGCAATGAACATGGGATCTAAGTCTGACCACATTCAACAGACTCCTGTGAACCCAGGCAGAGACCTGGATGGCCAGCAGTTACAGTATGACCCAGGGACTCCTGGGCCCAGAGGCAGTAACATGGCCACAGAGGACTAGAGCCAAGAGTGAAGTGCCCACTTGATATGAAATGAGGGTATATGCACAAGGATACCCATACTTGAAGATAGTACCTCCTTGACCTGACGTTGATGGCTGGATGATCAGAACTCAACTAGAAGAAGAAAGAAGAGGGAGGAAGAAAAAAAAAAAAAAAAGAGTAACCCACTACAATTTGATGAAGTTTACCTATATGTATGGATATGTATGGATGTAGCCAAATATTACAATAAAATGTACAAAGATTTGGAATCAGAAAACCAAAAAGGAAGAACACGCTCAGCATTTCTCAAGCTGGCGGAACTGAAGAAAATATTCAAGCCTCGACTTTTGTTATTGAAAGATTCTCTGGGAAAATTATTGAATGGTGCAGAAAGCATCAAGATAAGATGGAAGGAATACACAGAGTCACTGTTCCAAAAGGAAATGATTAATGTTCAACCATTTCAAGAGGTAGCATATGATCAAGAGCCAATGATACTAAAGGAGTAAGTCCAAGGTGCATTGCAGGAACTGGCAAAGAACAAGGCACCAGGTATTGGTGGATTCAAAACTGAAATCTTTCAAGAAAGTGAGGCAGCACAGGAGGCACTCACTCATCTCTGCCAAGAAATTTGGAAGACAACTATCTGGCCGACTGATTGGAAGAAATCCATATTTGTGCCATTCCAAAGAGAGGTGACCCGATGGAATATGGAAATCATCAGACAATCTCTTTGATATCCCATGCGAGTAAAGTTTTGCTAAAGGTAATACAGAAATGGCTACAATCATGCATTGATAGAGAACTTCCAGAGGTGCAAGCCGGATTCAGAAGAGGCTGTGGAACTAGAGATATCATTGTTGATGTCTGATGGACCTTGTCTGAAAGCAGAGAACATCAGAAAGATGTTTACCTGTGGTTTATGGACTACGCAAAGTCTTTCGATTGTGTGGATCATGACAAGCTATGGACAACATTGAGAAGTATGAGTATTCCAGAACACTTAATGGTGCTCATGAAGAATCTGTACCTGGACCAAGAGACAATTGTTTGAACAGAACATAGGAAAAATGAGTGGTTTAAAATTAAGAAAGGTGTGTGACAAGGTTGTATTCTTTCACCATACTTATTCAACCTGTATGCTGAGCAAATAATCTGAGAAGTTGGGTTCTATGAAGAAAAACGTGGCTTCAGGATTGGAGGAAAACTAGTTAACAACCTGTGGTATGCAGATGATATAACCTTGATTGCTGAAAGCAAAGAGGACTTGAAACATTTACTGATGAAGATCAAAGAGCACAGCCTTCGGTATGGAGTACATCTCAATGTCAAGAAAACAAAAATCCTCATCACTGGACCAATAAACAACATTCTTATCAACGAAGAAATGATTGAAGTTGTCAAGGACTTCATTCTTCTTGAATCTACTATCAACACTCACGGAAGCAGCAGTCAAGAAATCAAACGACATATTGCATTAGGCAAATCTGCTGCACAAGACCTTTTATAAGTGTTGAAGAGCAAAGATGTCAGCTTGAGGACTAAAGTGCGTCTGAATCAAGCCATGGTATTTTCAATAACCTCATATGCATGCGAAAGCTGGACAGAGAATAAAGAAGACTGTAGAAGACTTGATACTTTTGAGTTATGGTGTTGGAGGAGAATATTGAAAGTGCCATGGGCTGCCAAAAGAACCAATAGATCTGTTTTGGAAGAGGTGTAGTCAGAGTGATCCTTGGAGGCCAGGATGGCTAAGCTTTGCCTCTCATACTTTGGACATATTTTCCGGAGGGAACAGTCGCTGGAGAAAGATGTCATGCTGGGTAAGGTGGAGCGTCAGAAAAAAGAGGAAGATTCCCAACGAGATGGATCGGCCAGGTGGCATCATTGATGGCGTCAAGTGTGGCAATGGTAGTGAGGTTGGCCCAGATTGGACATTGTTTCATTCTGCTGTGCATGGGGTCGCTATGAGTTGGTTCCAACTCGATGCCACCTGACAACAAGGTGGAGGGTCAGAGAAAAAGAAGACCCCCAACGAGATGGATTGGCCAAGTGGCAGCATCGATGGACTCAAGAGTGGCAACAGCAGTGAGGTTGGCCCAGGATCAGGCAGTGTTTCGTTCTGTTGTGCTATGGGTTGGTACCGACTCAATGGCACCTAACAACAACAACATGGATGTAGTAGCTCAAAAAAAAGGAACAAATCTTTACAGCAAGGATCACTTCCATTTCCTTGGTGCATAGTGTTGACAGAGATGGACAACTTAGACACTGGCTACTCAAAATGCAAGAAGTGACTGGCTTACAAGCTTTTAAGAGGGAGCCTAGTTCCAGACGGGACTGGGTTAGGTAAAACCCCCACTGAGTAATTTCCAATCTGTTGGATCCGGGCTAGCGAAAGGAAATTGGGATAAGTCTCTTGTGGTGCAAGTATGAATAATTGCCATCAGGAGTGACTGTGAGGGCTGGAAATGTAGACGCAAAAAAAAAATGTTTTTTGACAAAAGGAGGGGAGTGATTGATTTTGCAGCCCAGGAGTGGAGGTCCCTGGGACCATCAAGTGAGAAGAGTGGAGAGTGTGACCCTACCTAGAGAGGTAGTGATGCCAGGGATGGAGACAGAGAAGATGATGTAGTCTGATGAAGTGGCTGGGGATATTGGACTTAGGGAGCGAGAGGGGCTGTGTGCTGATGTCCAGTGGGGCGTCCTGTGGGGTGTATCCTTTGGTTATTTAATGATGCATGGAGGGGATTTTGATCATTGCATGAAACGAAATATGATAGTATGAATGTAAAACTTATGTTCTCACGTGTTAACCCACATAATTCACAATAAAAACATTTTAAAAAATCCATATCATTTAAACCCACTTTTCTACAAACTTTTGAAACCTCCTCATATTTGTATGTGTGCATGTGTTTATTTGCTTGAACATTTGTGTGTGTATGCTTAGAATTACACCTTGTGTGTAAAGATTAGCTTGTCCCATTAGTAGAGATAATAACTCCCTCTCTCTATTCACCCCTGTTCTGAATATTTTAGACCCAGCAGGGAGGAACTTATTCACCACAGGAAAGGGAAAAAAATAATGTTATTCATGTAGATCTAGCTTCTCTGCCCAGGCATTCTTAAATGAAATGAGTCTGTATCTTCCTTGCTTTGACTTTTGTGTGTGTTTCTGGAGTATCAGTTGCCTTTGCAAGCTTTCTCTTTTCCCTGCTGCTAACATCACATATTATCATACTGAAAGTGAACACAAAAAAAGGGGGAAAGCATAGTCTTTCTTTATTTTTTTTAAAAGCCAGTTATTAACTGAACATTTATTCTTAAGTGGTTTAAAAACATTCAGACTGCAAGACAGTAGTCCATTCTGAAAGGTACCACAGAGTATAACAGTTAAAGGTGTCATTGTAGGAGGTGGAGAGGAGATTTATCCAATAAAGAAGTACAGACTTGCTATTGCTTGCTTACTAATCTGTATTGAACAATTTCACATGGGTTTCTCTGACCCTATCAAATACCATACATCTGAGAAGTTTCTTTGATTCTGTAAGAAGGTGCTGTGGAGTTGGGAGAGAGACAGATGTCAACCATACCTAGAAGCAGAATTTTTGATGTAGTAAAAAAAAAAAATGAAATTGTTCACTACAGCTTAGTAAATAAACACAAGTAAAACTGTACTCACCTTGCTTATTGGGTAATCCTTTACTGATTCTTACACACAGATAGCTTTAAACTGCCAAATTCCTGTGGACAGTTAGGGAAGAATCTCTTGAAAGAAATTAATTGTACAACATACACACCCTAAGTAAAACATCCCTAGCTTATATATCTTTGGTGCTTGTTATTTCCAACATGATGATTTGGGCCATGTAGATACCAAAGCAATAGTTTATTGTCTTTGCCAGATTCATATTAAGGTGAAATAAATTCCATAAGGAATTAACTTGTAAACATTCCTGTTGAAGCCTTTCCTATTATATTAACTTCCTAACCAACCTATAACATCCTACATAGTTCCCACTCAAATCCATTTTTTTATACTAATTCTAGATTGATGGATTACAATTTTGATTGCTCCATTAGTCCATATATTAAATCTCTGTGTTTGTTTTGGTGAATAAGAAACCCCAAACTGTGTGTTCCACTATTAATAATTGTGTAGGACCATTAGCATACAAAAAAAACAAAACAAAAAACTTTGCTCGCATGGGCTATCGAAGAGACTGTTCAATGATTTCCTCATTCGGTTGGGTCACCTCTATTTCAAAAGGGCACAAATACGGATCTATTCCAATAAGTCGGCCAGATTTCTTGGCAGTCTTCCAACTTTCTTGGCAGAGATGAGTGAGTGCCTCCTGTGCCACCTCACTTTCTTGAAAGATTTCAGTTTGTATACCATCAATTCATGGTGTCTTGTTCTTTGCCAATTCCTTCAATGCACCATGGACTTCCTCCTTCAATATCATTGGCTCTTGATCATATGCTACCTCTTGAAACGGTTGAACATGAACCATTTCCTTTTGGTATAGTGACTCTGTATTCATTCCATCTTTTCTTGATGCTTTCTGCATCATTCAATAATTTGCCCAGAGAATCTTTTAATAAGGAAAGTCAAGGCTTGTTTTTTTTCTTCAGTTCCCCCAGCTTGAGAAATGCTGAGCTTGTTCTTCCTTTTTGGTTTTCTGACCCCAGATCTTTGCACATTTTGTTGTAATATTTGGCTTTATCTTCTTGAGCTGATCTTTGAAATTTAGCTCTTGGACCTCCTCATTTCTTCCATTTGCTAAAACATCTCAATACTGGAGAGCAAGTTTCAGTGTCTCTTCTGAATCCATTTTGGCCCTTTCCTTCTTATTTGTCTTCTTAATGATGTTTTGCTTTCTTCATGTATGATGTTCTTGATGTCATCCCACAACTCTTCTGGTCTTCGGTCTTTAGTGTTTAATGTATCAAATCTGTTCTTCAGATGATCCCTAAATTCAGGTGGGGTATAGTCAAGGCCATATTTTGGTTCTCACGGACTTATTTTCATTTTCTTCAGCTTCAGTTTGAATTTGCATATGAGCAATTGATGGTCTGTTCCACAGTCTGCCCCTGGCATGGTTTTGACTGATGATATGGAGCTTTTCCATTGTCTATTTCCACAGATGTAGTCAATTTGATTTCTATGTATTCCATCTGGTGAGGTCCATGTGTATAGTTGTCTCTTATACTGCCTAAAGAAGGTATTTGAAATAAACAAATAATTGATTTTGCAGAATTCTATCATGCGTTCTCCAGCATCATTTCTATCACCAAGGCCATAATTTCCAAATACTGATCCTTCCTCTTTGCTCCCAACCTTTGCTTTCCAATCACCAGTAATGATCAATACATCTTTATTGCATGTTTGATCAATTTCAGATTGAAGAAGTTGGTAGAATTCTTCTATTTCATCCTTACTGGCTTTAGTGGTTGGTGCGTAATTTTGAATAATAGTGGAATTAACTGGTCTTCCCTATAGGCGCATGGATATTATCCTATCACAGACAGCGTTGTACCTCATGACTGATCTGGATATGGCCTTTTTGACAATGAATGCAACACCATTCCTCTTCAATTTATCTTTTCCAGCATAGTAAACCATGTGGTCATCAGATTCAAAATGGCCAATACCAGTCCATTTCAGCTCACTAATGCCTAAGATATCAATGTTTATGCATTCCATTTCATTTTTGACAACTCCCAATTGTCCCAGATTCATACTTCGTACATTCCATGTTCCGATTTTCAATGGATGTTTAAAACTGTTTCTCTTCATTTTGAATTGTGCCCCATCAGCAAAAGAAGGTCCCGAGGGCTTTTTTCCTACAAGCTTTACTCCATTCGTGTCATCACTGTCAATTCTACTTTGAGGAGGCAGCTCTTCCCCAGTCGCATTTTGAGTGCCTTCCAACCTGAGGGGCTCATTTTCTGGCACTATATCTGACAGTGTTTCTCTGGTATTCATAAGATTTTCAGAGACTAAATATTTGGAAATAGTTTGTCACTCCTTCTTCCTAGTCTGTCAAGCATTCATTGACAGAGAACTTCCAGAGGTTCAAGCCGGATTCAGAAGAGGTCAGGGAACAAGGTATTTCATTGCTGATGTCTGATGGATCTTGGCTAAAAGCAGAGAATATCAGAAAGATGTTTACCTGTGCTTTATTGACTATGCAAAGGCTTTTAATTGTGTGGATCATGACAAGCTATGGACAAGATTGCAAAGTATGAATATTCCAGAACATGAAATTGTGCTCATGAGGAACACTGAATGGTTTAAATTAAGAAAGGTGTGTGATGAAGGTGTATTCTTTCACCATACTTATTCAACCTGTATGCTGAGCAAATACAACCTTGCTTGCTGAAAGTGACGAGAACTTAAACATTTACTGATGAAGATCAAAGAGATCTTTGGTATGGAGTACATCTCAATGTAAAGAAAACAAAAATCCTAACCACCGGACCAATAAACAACATTCTTATCAATGTAGAAAAGATTGGAGTTGTCAAGGACTTCATTCTTTTTGGATCAACTATCAGCTCTTATGGAAGCAACAGTCAAGAATTTGAATGACACATTGCATTAGGCAAATCTCCTGCACAAGTCCTTTTTAAAGTATTGAAGAGCAAAGATGTCAGCTTGAGGACTAAGGTGCGCCTGAACCAAGCCATGATATTTTCAATAACCTCATATGCATGCGAAAACTGGACAGTGAATAAGGAAGACCACAGAAGAATTGGTGCTTTTGCATTATGGTGTTGGAGGAGAATAATGAAAGTGCCATGGACTGCCAAAAGAACCAATAGATTCATTTTGGAAGACATGCAGCCAGAGTGTGCCTTGGAGGCCAAGATGGCCAAACTTCATCTCTCATACTTCACACATATTGTCAGGAGGGAGCAGTCACTGGAGAAGGATATCATGTTTGGTAAGGTGGAGGGTCAGAGAAAAAGAGGAAGACCCCCAATGAGATGGATTTGCCAAGTGGCAGCATCAATGGACTCAAGTGTGGCAACAGTAGTGAGGTTGGCCCAGGATCCGGCAGTGTTTCATTCTGCTGTGCATAAGGTTGTTATGAGTCGGTACCGACTCAATGGCACTTAATAACTACAACAACAAAAACAACAAAGAGCTATGGTGATATTATGGGTTAAGCATTAAGCAAATGAAAGCAAGATAAACAGTTCAAACCCACCATTTACTCCACAGAAGAAAGATGAGACTGTTTGCTTCCTTAAAGATTTACAGTCTTAGAAACCCTAAGGAACAAGTTCTACTCTTACTATAGAACCTCTTAGAAAACGGCTGGTTAGTTTGCACTGCTGATCTTGTGGTTCACAGTCCAGTACTTATCCTACAGCACCACACCAGGATTTCTTATAGGCTATAGATCTGTTTATAGTTTGGCTGAAAATTGAGACACAGGGGTGGGTAAGTTCATTTCCAGGCCTGAAGGGTGACTAAAGGCCATAGTCTCTGGTGTTCTATCAGTCTCTACCTGACCAGTAAGCCTGGTCTTTTTTGATATGATTTTGTATTTTGTCCCACATTTTTCTCTTACTCTATCCATGATCTTCTAATGTGATCCCTTTCAGAGTAGTTGGTAGTGGTAGCCAGGTACCATCTTCTGATTTTCGGGTCATGGAGATGGAAATGCATGTGGTCTGAATTTCCTGTTGGACTAAATGTTTCCATGCATCTTAAATTTTTCTCCTTTCTTCTTTTCTCTGAATCAGAAGAGACCCATTGTTGCACCTTACATGGACTCTCATGAACTTTTAAAACCCCAGTTGCTGCTCACCAAGGTAGGGTGAGAACATTGTCTCTGTGGACTATGTTATGCCTAAATTGCACATATTCTTATTAGCTGCCTCAAATTTCCATTGGAATGTGAAAGAGTGAAAATAAACAGATGTATAAATAAATACATTGTTAGTCTCCCTCTTGGAGTCTTCCATTGTCTCCCCATTGTATACTAAGTAAACTGAACTTTCCAGTCTAGCTGAGGTCTATGATGTGGCCCTGGCACACTTTTATAGTTTTGCTGTCCATTACTTGAGGATGTGAACCCTATGAGTCATCACTTACATGGTCTCCAAATTTTCCATTTGTTTACCTGCCTCCATGTCTTTGTGCATCCTGTTATCTCTACTTTAATGATTTCATCCAGGATCTCTATAAAATTCCATATCTACTGCCACCTCTTGAGTATTTTATCCTATAGAACATTTGCTTTATTGCTCTTATCATGTTATATATTACATTATAGGTATTTGTACACTTTACTTATACCGTGACATCCTCCATACCATGATAAAATTATAAGCTTCCTGAGGGCAGGGGTCATGCCCATTATTGTATCCTCTCTACAGCATCTGCAGCACGTACATAAGTTTGTTGTACATAGTAGGTTTTCAAAAAATCCATATTGAACACATTTATATAACTAAAAATAATTGGTGCGACTGTATTTCTGTTTCTTTATAAGATCTAATTTTCTAGCATCTAGATATTTGTGTAGATGTGTATGGTATTATCAGCACAACCCATTCCCAACACTGGAAACCCAGCAAAAAGAGTAGGTCTTCTTGTTATGCAGTTAGTACCAACTGTTCTGAAAAATATCACATTATAAGGTCTTGGATAGAGTGGGAAAAAAAATGAAGAAAACTCAAAATCATTAAAAAAAAAATCAGACTTACTGGTCAGACACAGATTGGTGGAACCCCTGAGACTATGACACTTAGTCACCCTTCAGGTGTGGCATGAACTCATGGCTCAATTTCCAGTTAAACAATAGACAGGTCTATAAGGGGAACAATAACCCTGGAGAGATACACACACTTTAGAATAACTAACAATTGAGATCCAAAGAGCTACATTTACCTGAGTACAAAGTTCAGAAGGGTTAGGAAAGAAAGATAAATGGTAATGGTAAACACAGAGAGGGAGATGAATAAGTGAGTTTACATTGTGGGAATTGTAGTCAATGATATGAAAAAATATGTGTAAGAATTGTTTAATGGAAAACTGATCTGCTCTGTAAAACTTTATCTAATTCACAATAAAAAGTTAAAGAAAGAACATTAGCCCTGAGAATTTAAAAATTAGGGAAGAGGTGAATCTAATGAACACTGAAAATATAATTATGCATTTTGCAGAAGAAGATATGTACATGACCAAGCTAATCATGGAAAACTTCATCTCCAGACAGAAAATAAAAATACACTTTGTTTATTCTCCTATAGCTGTTATTGGAATGAATGAAAGTTTTATTGGGTTGCCTAAACTATCTGAGAAGTCACCAGACACTCTGAGTCAGTTTGAAAAATTTTAAAATGTGCCCGTGCCCTTAGAGTAATAGAACAGGATGCAGGTGCTAAAAATAGATCTGATGAGTGAGTGCAGCAGAATTGCTAGTATGACAAAATCAGGAAGCAGGACTTCATTGAGCTGAAACCCATAACAGGAAAATGAAAGACAATGATAATGCTTGATTTTTTAAGTGGATACTGTTAAATAAACATGTCAGGATGCCAGAGGTTTTAAAAGATGCTTAATTGTCTTCTCTTTACTCTTTATTTTTACATAACACGCTGTTTTAAATTATGACTTAAAAGAAGTCATTTGAAAACATTCTATTGACCAGCCTTATCTTACAGTTCATATATATTTGCCTAATTGATAAAATAGAAAAGAAAAATACATCAACAAAGGAACAAAAGGGATAAGGAACAGACTTCAAAGTAATTATTTCACAGATTTTTGTTTAGACTTGTGGGAAAAATTGCATTTAGCCTGGTACTACTGACATATGTTCATTTTATGACCCTCAAAACTAAAAAGTATGAATGATCCAAAACTTGCCAGAATCCAAGACTATTTTATACTAAAGTAATTCTCCCAGTCTCTCCTCCTTTGGCCTTGTACAACAATGGAAACATATTCTTACTTTTTTATTTTTATTTTTCTAATTTAAATTTTTTATTTGTATATTTCAATTCAAAACCAAACATTAGAGTTTAGCTAAAATTTCTTCACCAAATAAAGTGGGACAACAGTACTTAAGACTATTTTTATGATTTTATTCATGATCTGTGTCATGCAAGAATTCTAGCTAGCTTTGAAGTCTGAAAAAATGGCTTTTATTATAATTATTTTAAATGGAAAATACTACATGCATCTTTTACATAGTCTAGTAAAGCTTAATTTTTGGTCTTTATATATTTTGGTATTTATATATTCCAAGTAGTAAAATTTAGTAAATAAAATTGTAGTTTTTATTGATGTGATTGAAGACTTTACTTCTCTAAATAAAATTTGGTTTTCAAAACAGTATGCTTTTTGTTTTAGACCTTCATGAGTAATCTACGTACAGGGGGCTAAATAGGAAGGTCAATTATGCTATGCTTCCTGTAGGTCTCTAGATAATGTTTTAATTGCTGTGGTATTACATTTCAATACTTTCCCTATACTGTCTTTAACAGACACTAAGATAGTCTCTCTGTCTTAAACTCCAGTTCTCCTCCACATCACTATTGGATACACATTCCAAATGCATTGAGCAGGTAATATCATTCTCCTCCTCAGATACCGCCAACATTCCCCTATAGTCTGCTAAATCAAGGTGAACCTCTCTAGTCTGACATTCAAGGCTTTCCATGATTTGACTCCAGTCCACCTTCCCAACTGTTGTTGTTGTGAAGTGCTGTAGAGTAGGTTCCGACCCATAGTGACCCTGTATAGGGTTTCCGAGGAGCAGCTGGTGAGCTTGAACCACTGACCTTGCAGTTAAAATGATTTTGTAGTCTGATGCATTACCAACTACTTGTCATTAATATGCTTCAGCCAAATACATGTACTTTATACACACACACACACACACACACACACACACACATTCCTATCCATTCTTTCTTTATGTCACTGCTTTTGCTCTCTATCTGGACCATTCAACTCCTCATTTTTACCTATATTTTGAGTTAGAAATCATACCCATATTTGAGGACCAGTTAAAATGCCCCAAGTTTTACAGTCTTCAGTCTTCTCTCACGTACTACAGTTATGTATGTCTTATTAGTCCTGGTATGACGCTGTGGGTTAATGCACTGGACTGCAAGGTTGGTTTGAACCACAGTTTTGGCAGTTCAAGCTCACGAACTGCTCCTCAGAAACCCTATACAGGTTTACTATGAGTCAGAACCGACTTGATGGCACTCAACAACAACAAATAGCTTATTTTCCCAACCAAAAACATCCCTGTGATGCACAAATGGTTTGTGCATGACTACTAACCTAAATGTTGATAGTTCAAACCCACCCCTTTGATGCTACATAGGAAAGGTCTAGAAATCTACTGCTGTAAATAAATAAAACTAAATTATAGCCAAGAAAATCCTACAAAATAGTTGTTCTTTGTAGCATATGGGGCTGCAATGAGTCAGAATTGACTCGATGATAATAGGTTTGGATATTCCCTCACTTGCTCTTTAGTTATAGGAAGTCATATTCATTCCCACTGCACTGCCTTATACATGTAGATTGTCAATAAGCTTTAAAAAATGAATATATTATTATTACTATTATTATTTTGCTGTGGTTATTGAGAATATATACAACCAAAAAAATGCAACAATTCAACAATTTCTACATATACCATTTAGTGACACTGACTACATTATTCCATTTATGTAACCATTCTTATCTTCCTTTTCGAATTGTTTCTTCCTCATTAACATAAATTTACTGCCTCCTAAGATATCTGGCCTCCTGGTGTGGCACTGTAGGATCAGCACCGGACTATGAACCACAAGGTTGGTAGTTTAAATCCACCAGCTACTCTTCGGAAACCCTATACAAGGCTGTTATGAGTCAAAACTAACTCGAAGGCACTTAACAACAACAAAGATAGTTCTTAAAAGACCATAATTCTCAAGGAAGATATTTTTTACTAGTTAAGTTAAACTACTGTTTCTTTTTAAGAAGACTTCAGGAGATAGTTTTGGTCTGAGTTTAAAATTTTTCTCAGGGCAGTAGTTTCAAGAGTTCATCGAGCTTCCACGGCTCCAGAAAGTCTGCAGTCCATGAAAATTTGAAATTCAGTTCTGTATTTCCCCCCTTTACATCAGGATTTTTCTATACAACCATTGATCAAAATGTTCAATAATGATAGCTGGAAACCATCCAGTTCTTCTGGTCTCATGGCAAAGGTGGCAGTTGTTCATGGAGGCAATTAGCCAAACATTCCATATCCTTCTTCTATTCCAAACTCTCCATTTCCCTCTGTTGTTTGAGGTGAATAGAGAACAATTGTTGTGACTTGGATGGTCAATGAAACTTTTTTTTTTTTTTTAAGTTTTTATTGTGAATCAAGTAGGTTTACATGGGAGAACATCAGTTTAACATTCATCCTCTCGTATTTTGTTTCATTGCAATGATTACAATCCCCTCCATGCATCATCAAATAACCAAATGATACACCCCACAGGCCTGCCCCCCCCCCACCCCCGGCCATCAGCGCACAGCCCCTCTCCCTCCCTGAGTCCAGTGTCCCCAGCCGCTCCATCTGTCCATGTCATCATCTCTGTCTCCATCCCTGGTGTCACTGCCTCTCTGGGTAGGGTTATGCTCTCCGGTCTTCTCACTTGATGGTCCCAGGGACCTCTGCTCCTGGGCTGCAAAATCAATCACTCCCCTCCTTTTGTCAAAAACCATCTACCTCTACATTTCTGACCCTCACAGTCAGTCCTGGTGGCAATTATTCACACTTGTACCACAATACACTTATCCCCATTTCCTTTCACCAGCCCGGTCCCAACAGATTGGAAATCACTTAGTGGAGGTTCTACCTAACCCAGCCCCATCTGGAACTGGGGTCCCTCTTGAAAGCTTGTAAGCCAGTCACTCTTTGTCTCTATAGCCCCCGCCCATTTTGGGTAGCCAATGTCTAAGTTGCCCATTCCTGTCAACCCTGTGTACTGAGGGGTGGGAGTGATCCTTGCCGTAAAGATGTGTTTCTTTTTTTCAGCTACTACAACCATATGTATAGGTAAAGTTCATCAAATTGTAGTCAGTTACACTTTTCTTTTTCTTCCCTCTTCTTTCTTCTAGTCGAGTTCTGATCATCCAGCCATAGAAGCCAGGTCAAGTGGGTACTATCTGCAAGTATGGGTGTTCTTGTGCATCTCCTCTCACTTCATATCAGCTGGATGCTTCACTCTCTGCTCTAGTTCTCTATGGCCATATCATTACCTCTGGGACCAGGAGTCCCTGGGTCATGCTGTAACTGCTGGCCGCCCAGTCTCTGCCCAAGTTTACAGGATTCTACTGAAAGTGGTAGGACTTAGATCCCAACTTCATTGCTGTTTTTCCCCCCATTTCTCCTTATCAGTGACTAACTTGGTCACCAGACAGACCACATGCCTGCTCATGTATTACCCTTGAGTCTTAGTCTTGGAAGGGCATTTGCTCTGAGGGGACCCGGCCACTTGCTTTGACAGCTCCTAGGTGAACAGCTTACTTGTTTTTGTAGTAATAAATCATACTGCCATTATTGTTTCTGATTTTTCCTGCTGGTGTTTCTTCATGAAGTATCTTCTGTTCTTCTAGCCACTCCAGGCTGGTATACTCGTCCTTTCCAGTGGAAATTTCCCACCTCAGACAATTCTGGATGGGATTCCGGTTTCTACCTATGGTCTTATGCAATGCAAAAGCTCCACAGGAGGTCTCTTTCACTGGACAATTTCTAACCCCCTTTAATGTATTCCAATCAGTTATAGGCAGAAGACAGACTTATAAGCTTTCTATTGTGATGTTTTGGTGAAGTCTTTTGATGAACATAAGTTTATAATTTTTAGTATGTGCCAATTATCTATTTTGTGTACTTTTGTTTGTGTAATTTTGAAAATATTTGGTAGTCTGTGTATGCCCTGAATTAAAGCCCTCACATTTGCCCCTATTTTTTCATTGATGACCTTCATAATTTTGGGATTCACATTTAGGTCTTTAATCCATGTTGAGTTCGTTTTTGTATAGGGCGTAAGGTAAAGGTCTTGTTTTCAATCTTTTGCATATCACTTTCCAGTTCTGCTAGCACCATATGTTAAAGAGACTGTCTCCTCCCCATGCAATATACCTAGACAAAAATTTTGTCAAAAATCAGTTGGCTCTATGTGGATGGGTTAATTTCTGGATTCTCAATTCTGTTCCATTGATCAATGTATCTTTCATTGTACCAGTACCAAGCTGTTTTGACCACTGTAGCCATACAGTAAATTTTAAGTCGGGGAGTGAGAGAGGCCTCCAACCTTATTATTCTTCTTGAAAGGGAAAAAACAACCCGGCGCCGTTCATCAACCACACCTCACACCACATGGCCCATCTAGAGACTTTTATTCAGGGTGAGGAAGGTAACCTCTGCCAGAGAGAGAAGGCAGGAGGCAGAAGGGAGGAGAGGAAGAAGAAGAAGAGGGAGTCAACAGGAAAGGAGGGGATTTATATAGGTTCAACAGAAAGGGAGTGGTCATTGCTGGGGTGATTTAGCTCTGACCTATCAAAAGCCATGTTGTCCTTTAAACTATGCACTTTGTAGCTTAGGGCGGGAAAACAGACAAAATGGAGTTGGAGGGAGGGGAGAGGAAAGAACTGGAGAGTATTGTAACATTGTAACACTTCTTAAGCAGTGCTTTGCTTATCCTGGGTCTCTTTCCATTCCATATAAAGTTTGTAATTGTCTTTTCCATCTCTTTGAAGAATGTCGTAAGAATCTGGATTGGGATTGCATTATATGTGTAAATTGCTTTGAGCAGTATTGACATTTTCACGATGTTGAGTCTTCCTATCCAGGTACATGATATGTTCTTCTTCTTCTGTAAATCTCCTTTGGTTTCTTGTAGTAGTTGTTGTTGTCAGGTGCCATCAAGTCGGAACCGACTCATAGCGACCCCATGCACAACAGAATGAAACAATGCCCGATCCTGGGCCAACCTCATTACCGCTGCCACACTTGATGCCACCAACAATGCCACCTGGCCGATCCATCTCGTTGGAGGTCTTCCTCTCTTTCGTTGACCCTCCATCTTACCCAGCATGACATCCATCTCTAGCAACTGTTCCCCCCTGACAATATGTCCAAAGTTTGAGAGACGAAGTTTAGCCATCTTGGCCTCCAAGGAGCACTTTGGCTGCACCTCTTCCAAAACAGATATATTGGTTCTTTGGGCAGTCCATGGCACTTTTAGTATTCTTCTCCAACACCACAATTCAAAGGCATCAATTCTTCTACGGTCTTCCTTAGTCACTGTCCAGCTTTTGCATCCATGTGAGGTTATTGAAAATACCGTGGCTTGGGTCAGGCGCACCTTAGTCCTCAAGCTGACATCTTTGCTCTTCAACACTAAAAAGTTCCTGTGCAGCAGATTTACCCAATGCAGTACGTGGTCTGATCTCTTGACTGCTGCTTCTGCGAACATTGATAGTTGATCCAAGAAGAACGAAGTCCTTGACAACGTCAATCTTTTCTCCAATGATAAGAATGTTGTTTATTGGTCCAGTGGTGAGGATTTTTGTTTTCTTGACATTGAGATGCAATCCATATAGAAGGCTGTGTTCCTTGGTCTTCATCAGTAAATGTTTCAAGTCCTCTTCACTTTCAGCAAGCAAGGTTGCATCATCTGCATATCACAGGTTGTTAATGAGTCTTCCTTCCTCCAATCCTGATGCCATGTTTTTCTTCATAAAACCCAGCTTCTCATATTATTTGCTCAGCATACAAGTTGAATAAGTATGGTGAAAGAACACAACCTTGTCGCACACCTTTCCCAATTTTAAAACATTCAGTTTTCCCGTACTCCGTTCGAACAACTGCTTCT
>NW_006408698.1:3774454-3775527 GCF_000296735.1 Chrysochloris asiatica | reverse complement strand
TACAATGACTCTGTGTATTCCTTCCATCTTTACTTGATGCATTCTGCATCATTCAATAATTTGCCCAGAGAATCTTTCAATAATGAAAGTTGAGGCTTGAATTTTTTCTTCAGTTCTTCCAGCTTGAGAAATGTTGACCGTGTTCTTCCTTTTTGGTTTGCTAATTCCAAATTGTTGCATATTTTATTATAGTATTTGGTTTTATCTTCTCGAGCTGATCTTTGAAATTTTCTGTTCAGCTCTTTGACCTCTTCAATTCTTCCATTTTTTATAGCATCTCTACGCTGGAGAGCAAGTTTCAGAGTCTCTTCTGAAACAAATTGGATTTCTCTATAGTAACTATGACAACACAGGAAAGGACATTAGTTAAGCAATACCATTTACAATAGCCTCCCAAAGGATGAAATATTTAGCAATAAATGTAACCAGAAAAACAAAGGACCTATACAAAGAAATTCACAAAACACAACAAGGAGCTCCGTCAACAACAACATGGAATACCAGGCCAAGAGGGCTCACGAGATGGTGTTGGAACTCTGAAACAAATATAAAGGTATGTTTCAAGGATCAGAGGATCAGAGGGTTTACAGCTGGAGAATTTGCAGGAAAATCCAGAAATCCATTGTTTTCTGGATCAAGACACTCAGCAGTTCCCGGAGCCTCCATCTTGGGAGAGAATATCTTGGTTGTATCAGGATTGATAGTATCAGGAGAGAACATCTTGATTTTATCTTGATTATATCAGGATTGTATCAAGATTTATATCAAAATTTAAAGTGACAGTATCAACATAAAACCAAACGCCCAACACTCGTCTGTCTGTTGTGCTGTGGTGGATTGAGTTGCTGTGATTCTGAGGGCTATGCCACTGGCACTGTAAATAACCAGCAGGGTCACCCATGATGGACAGGTTTCAGATGAGCTTCCAGACAAAGACAGACTAGGAAGAAAGAGTGACAAACTACTTCCAAATCACTAGTCACTGAAAACTCTGTGAATAGCAGAGAAACACTGTCAGATACAGGACCGGAAGGTGGGAAGGCACTCAGAATGCGACTGGGAAAAAAAAAAAT
>NW_006408698.1:3755530-3773624 GCF_000296735.1 Chrysochloris asiatica | reverse complement strand
ATTAAACACTAAAGACCGAAGACCAGAAGAGTTGTGGGATGACATCAAGAACATAATACGTGAAGAGAGCAATAAGTCATTAAGAAGACAAGAAAGAAGGAAAAGGTCAAAATGGATTTGACCAATTTGTTTCAGAGTTCCAACACCATCTGGTGAGTCCTCTTGGCCCAGCATTCCGTGTTGTTGTTGACGGAGCTTCTAGTAGTAGTGTTTTGTAAATTTCTTTGTATAGGTCCTTTGTTTTTCTGGTTACATTTATTCCTAAATATTTCATCCTTTGGGAGGCTATTGTAAATAATATTGCTTGCTTAATGTCCTTTTCAGTGTTGTCATTGTTACTATAGAGGAATCCAACTGGTTTTTGTATGCTGATCTTATATCCTGCCACTTTGCTGAGTCTTCCAATGATGTTTAGTAGCTTTTTAAACTGAGTCTTTGGGGTTTTCTATGTATAGAATCCTATCATCTGCAAATAGAGAGTTTTATTTCCTCTTTTCCCATTTGGATGCCTTTAATTTCTCTATCTTGCTGTATAGATCTGGCTAAGACTTCCAAAACACTATTGAATAGATGTGGTGACAAGGGCATCCTTGTCTGGTTCCCGTTGACAGACAGAAGTCTTTCAGTTTCTCTCCATTGAGAGTGATGTAGGCTGTTGCTTTTATATAAATGCTCTTGATTATGTTGAGGAATTTCCCTTCAATTTCTACTTTGTTGAGTGTTTTTATCAGGAATGGATGTTGGATTTTGTCAAATGCCTTTTCTGTATCAATCGATATGAACATGTGGTTCTTTTCCTTTTTTTTTTATTTATGTGGTGGTTTACATTCATTGTTTTTCTAATGTTGAACCATCCTTGCATCCCTTTTATGAAACCCACTTTGTCATGATTTTTTTGATGTGCTGCTGGATTCTGTTGGCTAGTATTTTTTCATAATTTTTACATCTATGTTCATGAGGGATATTGGTCTATAATTTTCTTTCTTAGTGATGTCCTTTACTGGTTTTGGTATGAGGGTTATGCTTGCTTCATAAAAAGTATTAGGAGGTTTTCCATCCCCTTCTATTTTCTGGAATAATTTGAGTAGAGTTGGTGACAGTTCTTCCCTGAATGTTTGGTAAAACTCATCTGTCAAACCAGCTGGGCCTGGACTTCATTTGGTTGGGAGTTTTTTGATGACTTGAGCAATTTCTTCTTTTGTTATGTGTGTGTTGAAGTTTTCTACTTCACTCTGTGTAAGTTTAGGTAAGTCGTATTTTTCTAAATATGTTTCCATCTCTTCTAAGTTTTTGAGTTTGTTGGAGTGCAACTCTTCATAGTATTCTGTTATTATCCTTTTGATTTCGTTTGGTTCCATTGTCACATTGCCTATGTGGTTTCTAATGTGTGTTATTTGTGTCTTCTTCCTTTTTTCTTTTGTTAGTTTTGTGAATGGTTTGTCAATTGCACTAATCCTTTCAAAGAACCAGCTTCTTGTCCTATTGATTCTTTCTATAGTTTTTCTGTTTTCCATTCCATTTATTTCTGGTCTTATCTTTATTATTTCTTTTCTTTAGGTGACTGTAGGTTCCCTTTGTTGGTCTGTTTCTAATTGTTGGAGATGCTATGTTAATGTGTTAATTTTGGTTCTTTCCTCTTTTTGGATGTATGCATTTATCCCAATTATTTGTCCTCTCAACACCACTTTTGCCGTGTCCCAAAGATTTTGGTATGTTTTGTTTTCATTCTTGTTTGTTTCAAGGAACATTGTGAATTCTCGTTTAATTTCTTCTCTTACTCAGTCGCTTTTCAGCAGGGCGTTATACAGTTTCCATGTATTTGAATTTATTTCCTTAGTTTTCTTATTGTTGATTTCTAGTTTTATAGCATTGTGGTCTGAAAAGATGGTTTGTAGTATTTTGATGTTTGTAAAAATATGGAGGCTCGCTTTGTGACCTAACACATGATCAATTCTGGAAAATGTTCCATGTGCACTGGCAAAGAATGTATATTGTGCTGTTGTTGGGTAAAGTGCTCTGTAAAAGTCTATGAGGTCAAATTGGTTGATTTTGTTGTGTAATTCCTCTGTAACTTTGTTGAGTTTCTTTCTGATTGTTCTGTCCGTTTTTGAAAGTGGCGTATTACAATCTCCCACTACAATTGTAGATTTATCTATTTCTTTCTTCCTTTTTAGTAAGGTTTGCATCATATATCTTGGTGGTCTTTTATTGGGAGTATAGATATTTATTATGGTTACGTTGTCTTGCTCAATTGATCCTTTGATCATGAGATAGTGTCCTACTTTATCTCTTATGCTTGTTTTTGTCTTAAAGTTTACTTTATCGGAAATTCATATTGCTACTCCTGATTGTTTATTGTTGCAGTTACCTTGGTATATTTTTGTTCATTCTTTAACTTTTAGTCTGTTTTTGTCTTTGTGTGTAAAGTGTGTCTCGTGCAAGCAGCATATTGAAGGGTCTTGTTTTTTATCCGTTCTACCACTCTCTGTCTCTTCCCTGGTGCATTCAATCCATTGACAGTCAATTTAATTATCTGTATTGTTGTTGTTGTTAAGTGCCGTCAACTCAGTTCGGACCCATAGTGACCCTCTAGAGGGTTTCCAAGGAGCAACTAGTGAGTTTGAACCACCAACCTTGCAGTTGAAACCGACTGTGCAGTCTAGCACATTAACCCACAGTGCCAATTATCAATAGGTATGAATTAATTGCTGCCTTTTGTTAATTTTTTAGTAGTTCTGTTCATTCTTTTGTTCTGCATGTCTTCTTGTGCTGAGTTTGTGTTTTTTGTGCTATTTTTTGTTGGTTTCTTCTTAGTTTTCATGTTTGCTTATTCTGCTTGGAAGTTCATTTTCATGGTAAGTTGTGAAGTATTAACTTTCTTTGGGCTTACTTTATAGTCTATTAACTTTTCCCTCCATTTAAGACAATCTAGTGTATCCTGTAATCTACCTGACCTCCTCACCACCTGGATCTCTCTTCCTACATTTTCCCCTTCTTTGACATTATTATTATTTTGACCATCGATTGATCTCCCAGCTCCTTTGAATTCATTGTTGTAATTTTGTTCTCTTCTGGACTGTGCTATCCATCGTCTGAGTTTTAGGTGTTGTTGCGACACCTGTTAATCTCTGGTTGCTGTCTGTTCTTAATGGTTTTCAGTCCAAAGAACTACCTTTAGGATGTTTGGAAGTGCTGGATTGGCTTTGACAAAATCTCTTGGCTTCTGTTTATCCTGGAATGTTTTGATTGCACCATTGTATTTGATTGATAGTTTTTCTGGATGGACAATTTTTGGTTGGCAGTTGTTTTTTTCTTTTAGGATTTTGTATATGTCTCCTCATTGCCTTCTTGCCTGCATGGTTTTTGCTGAATAGTCAGAGCTTAATCTGATTTGCTTGCCTTTGTAAGTAACAATTCTTTTTTCCCTGGCTGCTTTTAGGATTCTCTCCTTGTCTTTGATTTTATAGAGCTTGATTATTATATGTGCTGGTGATTTTCTTTTGGGGTCTATCCTTCCTGGGGTACATTCGGCTTCTTAAATATTTATCTTCTCATCTTTCAAGATGTTAGGGAAATTTTTTTCCAGAAGCTCTTCTACTATCTCTTCTGTGGATTTCTCTGATTCTTCCTGTTCCAGAATGCCAATAATTCTTAAGCTGTTCCTCTTCATGCTATCCAGCATGAGTCTTAGACTCTCTTCAGATTTTTTAAACCTTTTTTCTGCTTGCTCTTCTATCTTAGCAGTATTGAGAGAATTGTCTTCCAGCTCACTGGTTCTGGCTTCCATTTCTTCAATTCGGCTCCTTTCCCCTTTTAGTGCATTGTATATTTCAGATATTTGATTGTTAATCATATGGACCTCTTTTTTCAGGTTTTGAATTGTTACCAATGGTGTATTGATCTTGTTTGATTGGTTTTGTAGTGCTTTCCTGACTTCTTCCTTGTTTTCCTCCACCCCTTTTCGGAGCATTTGAATTTATTTCTATATCATTCTTTTGAATTCCTTCTCAGGCAAATCTGAAACCTGCTTTTCCTCTTCTGGAAAGCCTTTGTATGTCTCCAGCTCATTTGTCTCAGCTACGCTTTTCTGTTTTGGGACATGTTTTGGTATCTTTTATTGTTTTTTGTTTGTCATTTCCAGTAGTTGTGTTTATTTTTAATGTTTAAATGGATGTTTGTTGCTGTGTTATTAAGCTTACTGGGTGTCTCCTGGTGAATATGATCAGGAGATAGGCTTCTTTTTCACATGTAATGCTTAGGAGCTGTTATTGGCTTTTCTCTTGTTGGTGGAATATTATGGGATATGCTTTTAGCTTGGCTATATGGCCATGATTGCTGGCTCTTCTGGGTAATGTACGGAGAAAAAGTTCCCACCTCCAGGAAAAATGTGTGTTCCAAAGGCCCCTAAAGGATAAGCAATATAAAAGCAGAGACAAAAACCACCACTTTGAAATAAAAATAAAACTGTGGCCAACTGGCTTGTTGCCTTGTTTCACAGGCAGTGTGTGTGCATTGTAGAAGCCTCCAGTAGTGAGTTGGGGTGTCCACTCGTTCAGGCCCCTCCTCCAGTCATCACCGTAGACGTGCACAGATAGATGTTGAGAAGTTAATGGGAGGATGACTGTTTGCTATTTTTGTCTCTGAAGGTCAGTTAAGTATCTGCATATGTACAGCATAATTCTTGAAATAGTTGCATCTTTTTATGTTGGGCTTTTACGGATTGTTCATATGGTTTGTCTGTCAGGCCAAACCTGCTTTTTTTCCCTTGCTGGATAGGTAGAAGTAAAAGTACAAGTTAATCTTAGGGCTGGGACCTACAGACAGAATTCAAAAGCAGCAGCCAAAGAATTTGCCCTTGGACCAATGGGGCTCTTTCTCTCTGTGCTGTTTGAAAGCTGTGGTCTCAACGCTGGATTTTTTTTTGGGGGGGGGTTCACACCCACCCACCTGAAGGTGTCTGAGCTGGGCAAAAATGGGTCAATGAACTTTTGTTGACTGATGTAATGAGCCCTAAATTCCAACATTGGGTAGCAGATGAAACCTCTGAACTTTTCTATCTTGTTGTTGTTATTGGTAAGCGCCTTTGAATTGGTTCTGACTCATAACAACCCTGTATAGCATTTCCAAAGAGCAACTGGTGGGTTTGAACCACAGACCTCATGGTTAACAGTGCAGTGCTTATGCTACAGCACTACAGCCACATCAGGCCTATATTTAAATGTTCACATTGTTCTGGTTAAGGTAATGTCCTAACAAACTTTCTTTTCCTAATCTAAGAGAACCCAGTGATTGATAGATGATGGTGCTGTGCATCACCAGAAATGTAATATTTATTGCATATTAAATAACATTATGTTTGTTGATGGAGAATAATAGTTTTGAACAGTCAAACCTTTGAATCAATATTTAAAATTAGTATAGCACAGCAGAATGTATTCCTCTCAGACATTTGAAGGAATGACCCAGCAATCAATTTAACCAGTAAAATGTGTGACTGTACATGAAACAAAGTCATAGATACATCAATATTAACCACACTGGCAGAACTGAGATAAGAGATTCTCTTTCACTTCAAACAGAATTTGCATAACACAGAAACTCAAGCCTTAGGTGACAATAATACTAAAAATAATCTTTACAATTGTCTGAGAGTTTAGCTATCTCCCACTGATAAAAGATATTTAGCATTTCTGGACTCATCATTTAAACGTAAATGTCCTGGCCACATGCATACAGGTTTGAGAGTTCTGCTCCCTGTTTACTTGATAAGTTAAGTTGGCAGGCAACCACCAGAGGGAAATTGATATCTGCCACAAGTGTGAGTTTTGCAATATTTCTGGAAAATGTCCAAGAAGTCACTATTTTGATGGCTGGCTTTCCTTTAAAGAATAATAATAAAAATAAAATTCAGTGTATTCTACACTATTGTCACACTGAGCTGTAAACCAGTAAGTTCTAAAAGCCTCTTGAGAAATTACTGCCAAATAGGAAAGAGACTAAATGTACTGGCATTCCTAGAAAACTAAACCTAAAAGATAAAACAAAACAGTTGATCTCTAAAGATAAAATGTTATGAACTTGGTCATTTGTAGTTTGTTAGAAGATCTTTGGAAGAAAAAATAAAAAGAACAACTAAATTATCTGAATGTGTTACTATTCTGACAGTAACATCTGCCATGCATTGACTTCCAGGTTTGACACAGCTGATTTGGGTGGCTAGTCTTCCTTCCTTCTAAGTTTTTATCAAATTACTTGATATTAAAAAAAAAATAACTTCCTGTTCCCAATTGATTTGATTGAAGAACTGAAAACAAAATCTGAAGGAATTAAACATTAAGTCCCTTGGCAATTTTGGGGTTAAAAAGCTGGAAGATTATTTTTGAAATCTGATAAGTACTTTACAGAATTAATCCTCTATTGTTCCTTTAAAAAGAGCCCTTGTGGTTCCATGGTTAATCACTGGGCTGCTAACTGAAAGGTTGTTCAAACCCACGTGTGGCTCTGCAGGAGAAAGATGTGGCAGTCTGCTTCCATAAAGATAGCAGCCTTGGCAGCCATATGGGACAGTTCTACTCTGTCCTATAGGATCAATAGGCATTGAAATTGACTCAACAGAACACAGCAACAACAATGACATTGCTCAGTTACTGAAGGTCCATACCCTTGTATATCCTTAATGAACATGTGCACAATTTAGCTACCCCATTAGGAGTCTGACACTCCCTGTAAACAAGCCAAGCAAACAAATCATTACTATGAGTCACCAACCTCCTATTCCCAAAGTGTTTTGCCAATATTACATACTCATATATGAACTGGTTGAACTTTATAAAACATTGAGTTAAACAAGATTTACGATTTTAAGAACGTCTCAAAATTGTTTTCTATTTCAATGTGCTCTGTGAATCTAAAAGGAAACTAGATTATGCAGTGTTTCTCAACTGTGTTTGACCACGACCTTCTCCTCAGGATCATCCAATGGGACTGGGGATCTTCACTTTGATGAACGTGAGTGTAGACTTAATATCCTATAACAACAAAATCTGTCAGCAGCATAATGATTGAAGAACAGTTCACATCACAGACTAACTTTATTTTCTTTGATCTACAAGTTGTAATATTCTGTTCTTGGCTTAACAAATATCAGTGCAACTAGCAAATTCCTTGGATAGTTTTTGTTTTTGGTCACTCTAAGCAATTAGTTTACTCATATTTAGATAAATAGTACAAAGGAACACTGCCTTTATTGAACATTCTTTTCTTGGATTTCCTTTTAGAATTTTCACACAACTAGAATTATGGAGGAGTCCTGGTGGGTGCTGCAAGGTCAGCAGTTCAGACCCACCAACCGCTCCTTGGAAACCCTATACAGGGTCACTATGAGTCAGAACTTACTCAACAGCACTTAACAACAGCAACAACAAAATTGTATAATTTCTGGGGGAAAATTGTTGTTGTTAAGTGCCTTCAGGTGGAATCCGACTCATAGTAGCCCTGTATAGGGTTTACAAGGAAAGGCTGCAGTTCAAACAGACTTTGCTGCCCAGTGCTTATCCTAGAGTATCCACACCAGGATTTGGGAAGGAAAATTAGGCCTCTACTAGTTTAGTAGGCATGACTATAAGAGAGTCTTTCACTTTAGTCAGAGCAGTAATATTGACTTTGATGCAAATGGCTCTTTCTTTTTGAGTTCATTTGATAAATGTGTATTGACTTATTATATACTGAGCACTGTTTTAGATGTTGAGGGTAGTTTCAAATAAAAACTTCCAAATTTTGGTGCTTAAATTCTATGGGAGAAGGAGAGAGTGAAGTAATTACATAGATGCTTACAGATTGACTACTGAATTTAAAAAAAAACAAAACTGCAACAAGTTGATAGACTAGAGAATGACTAAGGGAATTGGGAGGTTCTTTATATAAAAAAAAATGTGATGTATAATTTGTTTCTGATTTCAAATGTAATTATTTTCTAATGAAATTCTATAGCAATAAAATACAATGGCTCTACTTGATTTTTTAATAACTAAGTATGAAGAGATGATCATTGAACTGAAGAGGAGTCAGCCATATGAAAATCTAGAGCAAATTACCAAATGGAATCTATAAAAATTATGAGAACCCTGTAGTGAGATCCTTGTCTGGTTTTAAGAACAGAATAAATTCCTGTATCATTGGAACACAGTGAACAAGGGGACATATAATCAATGTGATTTAATAGCTTAGTTGTTCTCAAACTGTGACCAGGGAATTTAGTAGTCATATATAGGTTTTCAAGCTGTACAATGAATTTCAAGGGATAAGAGATGGTTCTTCACGCATACTATTTATGCATGTTCTGAGGTCTCTATGACTATTAAAAATCAAAATTATATTACTTAATGCACTGGTTCTCCAAGTATAATTCCTGAAATTTTGTCATTAACATTGCCTGGAAAATTGTTAAAAATGCAAATTCCCAGCCCCATCGCAGACCTACTAAATCAGAAATTCTAAGGATGAGGGGTGGACCTGTAATCCGTGTTGGAAAAAGTCATCCAGATGATTCTGATGCTAGATAGAGTTAGAGAATCACTGTGATAGAACAAGGACATGGGCTGTCTGTAGAACAGACTATCGATTGTTCATATGCAAATTCAAGTTGAAACTGAATTTTTTTTTTTCTGAACAAGTCCATGGGAACCAAAGTGTGACCTTGAGTATATCCCAATTGAGATAAAGACCATCTCAAAAGTAGATTTGGCACATTGAACACTAATGATCAAAGAACAGAAGCATCATGGATGAGATCAAGGGCATCATATATGAAGAAATCAAAAGATCATTAAAAAGACAAGAAAGAAAGACAAGACCAAAATGGATACCAGAAGAGACTCTGAAACTTTATCTTGAATGTAGAGCGGCTAAAGTGAATGGGGTGGGGGGAGGGGCGGGGAAGCAGACTGGCTATATTACAAGAACATGCAAGATGTTCACCTGGGAGTCATCAAGGCAAGAAAAGTAAGCCCTTCAGGACAAACCTCCTTCTAAGACTAAAATTCAAAAAGAACACATGAGCAGACTTGTAAGCTCACTGGTGCCTGTATTGGAAAACTTGTGAGTGCCCTTTGGTTGTTTAAATGATTACATATTCCTGCATGTTTTTGTATACATTAAAAAAAATTCAAGAGGGCATAGAGGCAACTGATGGTGCATGGAGGGGATTGTAATCATTGCAATGAAAC
Source organism: Chrysochloris asiatica (assembly GCF_000296735.1). NCBI lineage: Eukaryota > Metazoa > Chordata > Mammalia > Afrosoricida > Chrysochloridae > Chrysochloris > Chrysochloris asiatica. The sequence goes on along the minus strand of NW_006408698.1, from coordinate 3,764,400 downwards.
AAAACACAATTGGTTGAGTGCAAAATCAAAGTTTTGCTAAGTAAACTATCACTCAATTCACAACAAAAGCTTTGAAAAAATGTTTGAACAAAAATTAACTCAAAATGGGTAGTGTTTTGGAGAAAACGCTTATGACCTTTTATTAAGAAAGAATTCTTACATACTATTCTAGAAACATGATCTGTAAAAGGAAGTGCCAAATTATAGACCATCAAATTTTTAAGCTTTTGCTCTGACAAAGAGGAAATAGAAACATTTTTTAAAAAGACAAAAAAAGTAAGAAAAAAATGAAGTAAAAGAGAGGAATAGGTTTCAAAGGGCAGTTGGAGAAGCCAAATTAAAATATTAAAGACCTGGAGTTAGAAAATTAAAAGGGAATAACATGCTTGACATTTCTCAAGCTAAAAGAAATTAAGAAAAAATTTCAAGCCTTAGGTTTCAATACTGAAAAATATTGTGCTATTCAGGAAGCATAGCAAAGATGTTACCATAGAAAGATGTTTACCTGTGCTTTATTGACTACACAATTGTGTGGATCATGACATGCTATGGACAACATTGAGAAGTATGAGTATTCCAGAACACTTAATTGTGTTCATGAGGAATCTGTACCTGGACGAAGAGGCAGTTGTTCAAACAGAACATGGGAACACTGAATGGTTTAAAATTAAGAAAGGTGTGCGGCAAGATTGTATTCTTTCACCCATACTTATTCAACCTGTATGCTGAGCAAATCATCTGAGAAGCTGGGTTCTATGAAGAAAAACGTGGCATCAGGATTGGAGGAAGACTCATTAACAACCTGCGATATTCAGATGATACAACCTTGCTTGCTGAAAGTGAAGAGGATAAAAAATACTTACTGATGAAGATCACAGGCCATAGTCTTAAGTATGGATTGCATCTCAAGGTAAAGAAAACAAAAATCCTCACCACTGGACCAATAAACAACATTCTTATCAATGGAGAAAAGATCGAAGTTGTCAAGGACTTCATTCTTTTGGGATCAACTATCAACACTCATGAAAGCAGCAGTCAAGAAATCAGACAATGTATTGCGTTAGGCAAATCTGCTGCACAAGACCTTTTTAAAATGTTGAAGAGCAAAGATGTCAGCTTGAGGACGAAGGTGCGCCTGAACCAAGACATGGTATTTTCAATAACCTCATATGCATGCAAAAACTGGACAGTGAATAAGGAAGACCGTAGAAGAATTGATGCTTTTGAGTTGCGGTGTTTGAGGAGACTATTGAAAGTGCCATGGGCTGCCAAAAGAACCAATAGATTCGTTTTGGAAGAAGTGCAGCCAGAGTGATCCTTGGAGGCGAAGATGGCCAAACTTTGTCTCTCATACTTCAGACATATTGTCAGAAGGGAGTAGTCACTGGAGAAAGATATCATGTTTGGTAAGGTGGAGGGTCAGAGAAAAAGAGGAAGACCCCCAATGAGATGGATTGGCCAATTGGCAGCATCGATGGACTCAAGTGTGGCAACAGTAGTGAGATTGGCCCAGGATCGGGCAGCGTTTTGTTCTGCTGTGCATAAGGTCGCTATGGTTCGGTACCAACTCGATGGTACCTAACAACAACAACAACATGCAGGAAGCATCAAAACATGATTGGAAGAAATTCACAGTCACTATACTAAAAGTAATTGATCTAAATTCAACCATTTCAGGAGGTATCGAACTGATTATAGTGAAGAAAGAAGTCTAAGGTGCAATGAAGACATTGGTGAAAAGCAAGTCTCCATTAAATGAAGGGCTATAAATTGAGATGTTTCAACAAACTGATGCAGTGCTGGAGGTGCTCATTTATCTATGCCAAGAAATTTCTAAGAGAGCTACCTGGCCAACCGATCTATTCCAAAGAAACATGACCCAACAGAATGCAGAAATTACTTAATAATATCATTAATACCACATGTAAGTAAAATTTTGGTGAAGATAGCTCAAAAACATTTGCATCAGTGCATCTATAGTGAGCTATCGAAATTCAAATTGGATTTAGCAGAGGATCTGAAATGAAGAATGTCATTGCTGATGTCAGATGGATCTTGGCTGAAAACAGAGAATACCCGAAATATATTTACCTGTGCTTTATTGACTATGGAAAAGCATTTGATTATGTGGATCATAACAAATTATGGATAACATTGTGAAGAATGAAAATTCTAGCTTACTTAATTGTGCTCATGAGGAGCCTGTAAACAGATCAAGAGGCAGTCTTTCAAACAGAACAAGTGGATACTGAATGGTTTAAAATAATAAAAAAGATTGTATCCTTTCTCCTAACTTTTTCAATCTGTGTGCTGAGGTTATAGCCTGAGAAGATGGACTCTATAAAAAAGGATTGGAGGAAGACTCATTAACAACCCTCAATGTATAGATAACCTACTGTGGCTTGCTGAAAGCAAAATTGACTTGAAAACTTGATGAAGATCAGCCCTCAGTAAGTATTGCATCTCAATGTAAAGAAAGCAAAATTCCTTCTAATTGGACCACTAACAACATCATGATCATTGTAGAAAAAGTAGAAGCTGTTACAGACTTCATTTTGCTTGGATTCACAATCAACACTCATAGAAGCAGCAGTCAAGAAATTAAATGAAATATTTCATTAAGCAAATCTGCAAAAGACCTTTTCTTTAAAGATCAATTTGAGGTCTAAGGTGAGCCTGAACCAAGTCACGGCATTTTCAATCACCTCATATGCATGTGAAAATTGGATGATGAATAAGAAAGACCTCAGAAGAACCAATGGATTTTAATAAAAGGTGTTAAAGAATAATGAAAATATCTTGAACTGTCAGAAGAACAAACAAATCTGTGTTGGAAGAAATGCAACTAGAATACAATTGAACTACAGTGTTAATAAATGTACGATGGACGGCCTGAAGAACAAATAAATCTGTCTTGGAAGTACAGCAAGAATGTCCTTGGAGGTAAAGATGGTGGAACTTTGTCTCATATCATTGTTTGGAGAGAGTCATTGAAAAAGAGCACCTTGAAAGAGATGGATTGACATAGTGGCTACAACAATGAGTTCAAACACTGCAGTGATTGTGAGGATGGAATAGGATTGCACACTCTTTCCTTCTGTTGTATGTAGTGCCACTATGAGTCCAACTGCATTGATGACACTTACCAGCAACAACAAAGACACAAGAACAGAATGCTAGGCTCTATTAGTAATATCTTCCATTTCAAATACTGGAAAGTAATAGCATATCAAAATAAAAATGTACCTTTTCTATTTGTCCCCTTGATTTTATTCTGAACTACTCGTGTCATTTTGTTCATAGTAAAAATTTACCAGGAAAACATATAAACTTGATATTTTGCATAAACTTAAAAATTATCTGTCACTCAACCATTCCAAGAGTAAGGCCTTGTTATAAAACCTCAGCATTATCAAACATATCTCCATTTTTACATATAAATTAGAATGTAGCCAGTTTTTCTGTATATAGTTTCTCTTCTATGTTTATGAAACAGTGATGTATAATTTAAGTTTTTAATCACAAATATGTTTGTGCTATAATAAAATTGTATCAGATTACTGTTTTTTTCCTCTTCTTTCTTCTTTTAGTTGATCTCTGATCATCCAGTCATTGAAGCCAGGTCAAGTGGGTATTATCTGCAAGTGTGGGTGTTCTTGTGCATATGCCCTCTCTTCTTATCAGCTGGACCCTTCACTCTCCACTCTAGTTCTCTGTGGCTATGTCACTGGCTCTGGGCCCAAGAATCCCCAGGTCTTGCCACATTGCTGGCTGACCAGGTCTCCACCCAGGTTCACAAGAGTCTATTGAACATTGTAGGGCTTACCTTGCAGATTCATTGCTGTTTTTCCCTCACTTTCCCTTATTGGCAATGAGCGTGGTCACCAATTAGAGTGTGCATTCCCACTGAGTCTTAGTCTTGAAAGGGGGTTTGGCTTGAGGTGACCTGACCACTTGTCTTGGTGTCTCCTGGGCGATCAACTTGCTTGTTCTTGTAGTAATCAGTATGACTGCCTATATTGTTTTGTGGTTTTCTTGTTGGTCTTTCTTTCAAGAAGTATCTTCTGTTTTTCTATTCTCTCCAGGCTGATCTGCTCGTCCTTTCAAGTGGAAATTTCCCACCTCAGAAGATTCTGGATGTGGTTCAGGATTCCACCTATAGCCTTATGTAATGCAGAGACTCCGTAGGAAGTCTCCTTCACTAGACAAGCTGTAGCCCCATTTTAGGTATTCCAATCATTTATAGGCAGAAGATGGACTTACAAGCTTCCTATGGTGAAATTTCTAGCTGTTCTTTTCTCTCCCCGTCAAGTGTCTATTTTATAATGGTGTGCCAGGGAAACCAACATGCAAAAGACAGCCAAACATCTTACCACTGTTTTCCCCCCTTTCCCCTCTCAAGTGTTTTTGAAACTAGAGTGCATGTTGAACAATAATGCCCACCGTCTTAATAAGGATCTAAGGAGAAGGCATTTTACTTAACTAACAGCTTACTTTTCTCCTTTGATTTCAGTAAAATTATGGCTTTAGCAAATAATACCTTAATAATAAATGTAAGTCATTTTGCTTTAATTCTAATACTAGATTTTCTGCTGTAATAAAAGAAAACATTTTTTAAAGTGTAGCTGTTGGAAACGGCAATATTTGTGCATTACAATATAGAAATACTGTGTTGTATAATTAATTTTAATTAGAAACTAGTTAATTTTTTTGGGAAATTGGTATCCTACTTCCCTGATAGAACGTGTTAGCAGCATTACTCTAACTTGAGGAGTTACTTGTTTTTGTTGTTGTTAAGTGCCGTCGAGTCGGTTCCGACCCATAGCGACCCTGTACAGGGTTTCTGAGAGGAGTTACTAGGAAGTGTTTTTACCTTTATCATGACTGATTAACAGTATCAGGTTTTGGGAAAAGATTCACTTCTATTCAAATTGGAAGAAGTTCTCATGCTCAGATTCAGTGTTTCTCCAGATGGCTGGAGGTGGCTGTGAGTCTATATTTATTTTTATTTTTAACCTGGACATATTCAGCTTTGCTTAACCAAACAAATAATATGTAGATACACAAACTATCATATAGAGACAAGAAAAAATGTTTTTCTGTAACATTTTTGAATATGTACAATAATGTACTGGTCCAAGGTTGGTTTGCACAACAAAATCAGTGGTTCAAACTCACTAGCTGCTACTCAGAGATCCCTGTAGAGAGTCACTATGAGTCGGAACTGACTCCACGGCACTTAACAACAACAACAACAACAAGGCACTAGGAGTCCTGGTGTGGTTGTGTAGGATAAGCACTGGGTTGCTAACCATAAGGTCAATAGTTTAAACTCACCAGTCACTCCTCAGAAACCCTGTCAAGGTTGTGCAGAGTTGGAACTAACTTGATGGCACTTAACAATAATACCATTAGACACATGAGTAATCAGCTATCTTGGTTTATCCAGGATTGAAAGGTTCCCAGATTATGAGATTTTCAGTGCCTAAACCATGAAGCCTTGGGTAAATAAGGACAGTCGATCAGCTGAGTTCAGGAAAATAGTTCTCATATGACAGCGCAACAGCCTTAGGTTTTAGAAGAACATTTAAAGGGAGAAGATTTGGGAAGATAATCCAGCTCTGTAGTATCAGCACTGAACTTTGAACCATAAGACTAGAAGTTCAAACCCACCAGTTGCTATTCAGAAACCTTATACAGGGTCGCTGTAGTTGGAACTGACTAGATGGCACTTAACAACAACAACTAAGTATATAATATTGGAGTCCAGGTATGGCACTGTAGGATAAGCACTGGACTGCGAGGTCAATTTGAACAGCAAGGTCGGCAGTTCAAACTCACCAGCCTCTCTTCAGACACCCTATACAGGGTCGCTATTAGTCAGAACTAACTCAACAGCACTTAACAACAGCAACAAGTATATAATAAAGGATTGTGGTGACTCTGTAGGATCAACACTGGACTATGAACCTAAAGGTCAGCATACGAATTCACTAGCTGTTCCAAGGGAGAAAAATGAGGCTTTCTGCTCTTGCCAAGATTTACAGCTTCAGAATCTCTGTGTCCTTGTTGTTAAGTGTCATGGTTCTGACTCATAATGATCTTGTATAGGGTTTCTGAGGAGCAGCAGCTGGTGGGTTTAAACCGCTAATCTTGCAGTTAGCAGTCTTATAGCTCTATACAGAGTCGCTATGAGTCGGAATTGACTCAACAACATTTAAAAACAACAGCAGTACATAATAAGTATTGAAATTCATCAAAATTAGGCAACAGGTTTAACAACCTAGGTGCTAAGGTTTGAAATATCAGGAAAAGTATAAGAGAAACCATGGATAATTATAATCCTTAGATTATATAACTTTATTCTGAGTCTTGGTGTGGCGCTGGACTGTAAGGTCAGCTGTTCAAGCTCACAAGCTGCTTCTAGGAAATCCTATACAGGGTTACTATGGGTTGGAACCAACTCGACAGTACTTAACAACAACAACATTCTGGGCCTTAGGGTTTATTTTAAGTATTAAATAAGCAGTGGGATTTGTATATGAAACGGAAGAATAGTGGAAAGGATTATTTAAAGTATCTACACTATTTATTTTTATCTACTTAATGTGCAGTAAAATGCAGCAGACTGTGAGTTATTGTGTAATAGTTATCACATTGTGTTATTAAATGTGAGGCAGACAGTGGAGATCCAGATAAATTGCACTTCAATTTTCATCCTATCACATGAAAATTTCATCCTACAGTTTTGAGATATGAAATGTGAATTCGTATGTGAAATCTAAGATCGAAACCAAGAGTCTTTGGATTTTTAGTTCTTTGACCCGATACAAGTTACATACTTGTATCGAGTCAAAGAACTAATATTCATTATTGTGAATAGTGCTGCTATGAACATTGGTGTGCATATATCTACTCTTTTTATGGCTCGTATTTCTTGTGGACATATACCAAGTAGAGGAATTACTGGATCTGCTGCACAAGATCTTTTTAAAATGTTGAAGAGCAAAGATGTCAGCTTGAGGACTAAGGAGCGCCTGACCCAAATCATGGTATTTTCAATAACCGCATATGCATGTGAAAGCTGGACAGTGAATAAGGAAGACAGTAGAAGAATTGATGCTTTTGAGTTATGGTGTTGGAGGAGAATATTGAAAGTGCCATGGGCTGCCAAAAGAACCAATAGATCCAGTTTGGAAGAAGTGCAGCCAGAGTACTCTTTGGAGGCCAAGATGGCCAAACTTTGCCTCTCATACTTTGAACATATTGTCAGGAGGGATCAGTCGCTGGAGAAAGATATCATATTTGGTAAGGTGGAGGGTCAGAGAAAAAGAGGAAGACCCCCAAAGAGATGGATTAGCCAAGTGGCAGCATTGATGGACTCAAGCATGGCAACAGCAGTGAGGTTGGCCCAAAATCAGGCACTGTTTCATTCTGCTGTACATAAAGTCGCTATGGGTCAGTACCGACTCAATGGCACCTAACAACAACAACAACATCAACAAAGATGTTTCTATTTCCATCTTTCAGAGGAAGTGCCATACTGTTTTCCAGAGCGGTTGGACCATTTTGCATTCCCACCAGCAATGTAGGAGTGTCCCAGACCACATCCTCACCAACATTTATTGTCCTCTGCTTTTTAGAAATTTGCTATTATTGGTGGTGTGAGATGATATCTTATTGTTGTTTTGGTTTGCATCTCGCTGATGGTGAATGATCATGACATTTCTTCATGTTTGTTGGCTGCCTGAATCTCTTTCTTGGTGAAGTATCTGTTCATGTCCTGTTCCTATTTTTAAACTGGGTTATTTGTCTTTTTCTTGTAGAGGTGTTGTAGTTTCTTATATATTTTAGAAATTAGTCCCTTGTCTGATGTCATTGCAAACAATTTTTTCCCATTCTGTGGGCTCCCTTTTTACTCTTTTGGCGAAATCCTTTGATGCACAAAAGTTTCTAAAAAAAATATTTAGAATGTCCCAATCATCTATTTTGTCTTCTTTAGTTTGTATAATTTTCACAATGTTTGGTAGTCTGTGTGCATCCTGTATCAGAGCCCTTAAATTTGTCTCTATTTTTTCATTGATGGCCTTCATAATTCTGGGATTCACATTTAAGTCTTTAATCCATGCTGATTTGGCTTTTATATAGGACATGAGATAAAGATCTTGTTTCCATCTTTTGCATATCGATTTCCAGTTCAAACAGCACCATCTGTTGTAGAGACTATGTCTTCCCCATTCAATGTAATTTGGCCCTTTGTCAAAGACCAGTTGGCTGTATATGGATGGGTTAATTTCTGGATTCTCAATTCTGTTCCATTGATCTATGCATCTTTCTTTATACCAGTATCAGGCTGTTTTGACCACTGTAGCCATCTAGTAAATTTTGAAATCAGGGAGTGAGAGGCTTCCAATTTTGTTGTTGTTCTTAAACAGTGCTTTGCTTACCCTGGGTTTCTTTCCTTTCCATATAAAATCTGTAATGGTTTTTCCATCACTCTAAAGAATGTCACTGGAATTTGGATTGGGATTGTGTTATGTGTGTAGATTGCTTTGGGTAGCATTGACATTTTCACAATGTTAAGTCTTCCTATCCAAGAGTATGGTATAGTCTTCCATTTTTGTAAGTCTCTTTTGGTTTCTTGTAGTAGTGTTCTCTAGTTTCCTTTATATAAGTCCTTTGTTTCTCTGGTTACATTTATTCCTAAATATTTCATGCTTTGCATGGCTTTTGTAAATGTTATTGTTTTCCTAATTTCCTTTTCAGTGCTGTCGTTATTAGTATAGAGGAATCCAACTGATTTTTGTATGTTGGTCTTGTACCCTGCACTTTGCTGACTCTTTCAATGAATTCCAGTAGTGGGTTTTTTT
>NW_006408698.1:3740277-3755430 GCF_000296735.1 Chrysochloris asiatica | reverse complement strand
TTTTACTTCCTCTTTGTCATTTTCACTGCCTTTAATTTCTGTATCTTGCCTTATAGCTCTGGCTAAGACTTTCAACACAGTATTGAATAGGAGTGGTGATAAACAGCATCCTTGTCTGGCACCTGTTAGCAAAGGGAAGGCTTTCAGTTTCTCTCCATTGAGAGTGATGTTAGCTTTTGGCTTTTGTATATATGCTCTTAATTATGTTGAGAACTTTCCCTTCAATTTCTACTTTGTTGAGTATTTTTATCAGGAATAAATGTTGGATTTTGTCTAATGCCTTTTCTGTATCATTCTATATGATCTTGTGGTTCTTTTCTTTTTATTATTTACATGATGTATTATATTGATTGTTTTTCTCATGTTGAACCATCCTTGCATCTTGATATGAATCCCACTTGGTCATGATGTGGTTTTTTTTTTTTTTTTTTTTTTTTAATGTGTTGTTGAATTCCGTTGGCCAGGATTTTGTTGAGAATTTTTACATCTATGTTCATGAGGGTTATTGGTCTATAATTTTTTTCTTAATGGTATACTTCCTTGGTTTTCATATGAGGGTTATGGTTTCTTCACAGACTGTATTAGGAAGTTTTCCATCATCTTCTATATTCTGAAATAATTTGAGTAGAATTGGTGACATCTCTTCTTTGAATGTTTGGTAAAGCTCACCGGTGAAGCCATCTGGGCCTGGACTTTTTTCAGTTGGGAGTTTTTTGATGGACTGGTCAATGTCTTCCTTTGTTATAGGTCAGTTCAAGTTTTCTATGTCACTGTGTGTAAGTTTAGGCAGGTCTGTAATTCACTTTTTAACATATCTTGTTTGGTGCTAATATTATCTCCTTTTATCTGCTGAATCCATTTTTTAATTATCTCTTGTTTTGCATGTTTCACAGTTCCTAGTGTTTTTCTCAAATAAGTAGTAAATTGATTTGTATTAGAGAAGTGATCCCTAAATTTTAGTCTTGGGTCCTTATATTCTTTCACGACTTTCGAGACATAAAACAATTAGTTGCATCACTTCAAGGATTTGTTATTGTTAAGTGCCTTTGAGTTGGTTTGGATACATTGTTGTTGTTGTATGCTGTCAAGTCGGTTCCGACTCATAGTGAGCCTGTATAGGGTTTCCAAGGAGCAACTGGTGAATTCGAACCATCTTCCTTTTGGTTCAAATGAACCTTGCTGTCCAGTACTTATCCTATAGTGTCACAACTTTAAGGATTGTTATTGTTGTTGTTAAGTGCCGTTGAGTCAGTTTCATCTCATAGTGACCCTATATAGGGTTTCTGACTCTAAACTATTTTTCAACAGCTATGCATTAGTGATAAAAAAAAAATAATTTACATGTCAATTTCCTTTCATGTTTGAATTTAGAGAAGAATTGTTGTTAAGTGCCATTGAGTTGGTTCCTACTCATAGTGACCCTGTGTAGGGTTTCAGAGGAGCAACTAGTGAGTTTGAACTGCTAACCTTGCGATTGAAACTGACTTTGTAGTCCAATGCTTATCCTACAGTGCCACATCATGACTTCTTAGAAAAGAACATGGTATTTTTACATAGTTTATATATACATTGCCAAACCACATTCACTAGCATTCCCTTGCTCAAAGGTAAGATGAATCATGATAAAAACAATTATTAGTTTTATTTCAGAGAATTTCACAAACACATAAAATAAAGAGAATAATCAACTTCATGTAATTATCATCCAACTTCCACAATTATTAACGTCTTTCCAGTCATACTTTATTAACCCTATTATATTTTTTGATGGAGTGTTTAAAGTAAATTCATCATATTTTATCTGTAAATAGTTTAGTATGCATCATTAGCAGTTGAAATATAAATATAAAATAAAAATATAGAATAATTTTTAAAAAGAATTAAGAGATAGTTCTCAATATTGTACTGACATTGTCCGACTCTCAAAATATAGATAAACCTAAAAAAAGAGAAGTTCTTAGTGGACGGCAGGGAAGCTATGTGAGACAGGAAGTATATTTTACTGTCTCAGCAATGATCTTTGAAGTATAGCAGGAGTCATATTTTGATTTAAAACAAAAACAAAAAACAGCTGCACTACACTTTAAATGTGACAGATTACTGTAGTAATAAAATGGGAAGTATATATTTATTTTATTTGAATGTGCTTTTTTCCAGCTCTATGATTTATTTTATGATCTAAAATTAAATGTGGAATGGAGCTGTCCAGGTTCATGAACAATATAACCCATGAATTTATTTTAATAAGGTGATTTTTCTAGGCATTTTAGAACTTAATGGCTTTAATGATTTGATGACACTGATTCACAAGTAATTGTGATATCATCCCATCCTAAATTTACCATAATGTATACCAGGGTTTAAAGGTAGATGTTTAAATATCTATTCACTTTATTGAAACGGTACAGTTGGTAAATCCTAAAGAAACTATGCTTTATAAAAAGCCACATTATGGGAATTTTTAGGTGCATGCATACTTGCTGCAACAAAATTTGCATAGTTCTGTTATGTAAACATGAGTTAGACATGTATAAGAAATAAAATCTAGAGCTTTAGGGTAGTTAGTAATTTACAAGTTATACCTTTAGATGCAAAATCTGTATATTGTATATTCTATTTTTTCTGGTGTTGGAGGAAGCCTGTTTGCTGCTACTATTGTTGCTAAGTGCCATCGGTTCAGTTCTGACTCACAGTGACCCTGTATAGGGTTTCTGAGGATTGGCTGGTGAGTTTGAACCATGACCTTGAGGTTCAAATGACCTTTCAGTCTAGTGCATTATCCTACAATGCCACCTGTTTAGAGATGGACATATCCATGGTAGTACCATAAGTGCACAAAGGTAACATCAGTTCTAACAGAGTGGAGTGAAATGTACCTTACCTGACTGGCTGTAAGTTCTCTGCAAATTAGGATTCAGTGAACTCCCATATTTGAATCTTCTGGGATGGACAGAATTCAAATAAAAGCTGTCCTGTAGGCAGTTGAAATACTTACTGATGAAGATCAAAGACCACAGCCTTTGGTATGGGTTGCACCTCAATGTAAAGAAAACAAAAATCCTTACCACTGGACCAATAAACTGCATTCGTATTAACGGACAAAAGATTGAAGTTTTCAAGGACTTCATTCTTCTTGGATCAACCATTAACACTCATGGAAGCAGCAGTCAAGAAATAAAACTACATATTGCATTAGGCAAATCTGCTGCACAAGACCTTTTTAAAATGTTGAAGAGCAAAGATGTCAGCTTGAGGACTTAAGGTGCACCTGACCCAAGCCATGGTATTTTCAATAACCTCATATGCATGCGAAAGCTGGACAGTGAATAAGGAAGAGTGTAGAATAATTGATGCATTTGAGTTACGGTGTTGAAGGAGAATAATGAAAGTGCCATGGACTGTCAAAAGAACAAACAGATCCGTGTTGGAAGAAGTGCAGCCAGAGTGCTCCTTGGAGGCCAGGATGGCCATACTTCATCTCTCTTACTTTGGATATATTGTCAAGAGGGACTAGTCACTGGAAAAGGATATCATGGTTGGTAAGGTGGAGGGTCAGAGAAAAAGAAGAAGACTCCCAGTGAGATGGATTGGCAAAGTGGCAGTATAACTGGGCTCAAGCATGGTAACAATTGTGAGGTTGGCCCAGGACTGGGCAGTGTTTCATTCTGTTGTGCACAGGGTCCCTATGAGTCAGTACCAACTTGATGGCACCTAACAACAACAAAAGGCAGTTAAAGCTAAAGTGTAAATCAGTGTCTTCCAGGGATCTTTGTTTTGATATTTTCCTTCACATTCATAATTGGTGCCTCTATGTATATTTCAATTTTGCAGATATTTTTCCAATAAATTGCTCAAGTTTGTAATTGATTAGATGTCATCAATTTGTACCAATGCTTGCATGTATCTATATGTGCTTACATAATTAATTTAAGCTTTTTATTTCTCCTTCATTAGATGAATATGACTGAAGCAGAGGTTCCTTCAAAGTGAAAAAAAAAATATTTGGGAAATTCCTTTAAAACAACTTCTTTATTATAAGATTATAGAATTGCCATACTACAGTCATTTCTAGAATACAATTCCCAAAAAATTTCTTCCACAAAGGTGAATTAATAGTGGCCTGAACATATTTTCTTGTACATGATAAATAGGAAAAAATAAAAAGCATTTTAAATGGAAATGTTGAAGAAAAATTGTTTGGTCTGATGCTTTGAAATTCAGTCTTCAATTATGGGTTCTTTAAGTAGGAAAAACAAACAAACAAACAAACAAAAAAACTACTGTTTTCCAGGTCCTTGAATATAATTATCTTTTGAAACATTATGAGGAACTTGCTACCTGAGTAATGCTTACTATAAAAAAATATAAACACAAATGACATATCCAATATAAAATTAAAGGCAAAAAAATCAGTAGCAGTCTGTCAGAGAGCTGAATTTTATTGTCTTATGAGAATAGTTCACACATAATTATAGCACAGAAACACTGTCAGATATCGCGCCAGGTTGGAAGACAGTCAAAATGCAACTGGGGAAGAACTGCCTCCTCAAAGTAGAGTTTACCATGATGACACAAATGGAGTAAAGCCCTCAGGACCTTTATTTGCTGATGGGGTAAAACTCAAAATGAAGAGGAACACCTGTAAACTTCCATTAATAACTGGAACATGGAATATACAAAGTATGAATCTAGGATCATTGGAAATTGTCAAAAATTAAATAGAATGTGCAAGCATCCATATGTCAGGCATTAGTGAGTGGAAATGGTTTGTATTGGCCATTTTTAATCTGACAATCACATGGTTTACTATGACAGGAATGACAAATTGAAGAGAAATGGCATTTCATTACTCTTCAAAAAGAACATATCAAGATCTGTCATGAGGTACAATGGTGTCTGTGATAGGATAACATCCATGTACCTACAGGGAAGACCAGTTAATGCCACTATTATTCAAATTTATGCACTGAACACTAAAGCCAGTGAGAATGAATTAGAAGAATTCTACCAACTTCTTCAATCTGAAATTGAACAAACATACTATCAAGATATATTGATAATCACTGACAATTGGGATGCAAATGTTAGAAACAAGCAGGAAGGATCAGTAGTTGGAAAATATGGCCTTGGTGATAGAAATGATGCTGGAGATAGCATGACAGAATTCTCCAAAACCAATGATTCGTTCATTTGAAATAACTTTTTTAAACAGCGTAAGAGATGACTATACACATGGACCTCACCAGATGGAATACATAGAAATCAAATTGACTATATCTATAGAAAAGCTCCATACCATCAGCCAAAACAAAGCCAGGGGCAGATTGTGGAACAGACCATCAATTGTTAATATGCAAATTCAGACTGAAGCAGAAGAAAATGAAAACAAGTCCATAAGAGCCAAAATATGACCTTGAATATATCCCACCTGGATTTAGAGATTATCTGAAGAACAGATTTGATACATTAGACACTAAAGACCAAAGACCAGAAGAGTTATGGAATGACATCAAAAACATCATACAGGAAGAAAGTAAAAAGTCATTAAGAAGACAAGAAAGAAGGAAATATCAAAATGGATGTCAGAAGAGACTCTGAAACTTGTTCTCCTGCATAGAGATGCTAAAGCAAATGGAAGAGATGAGGTGGTACAAGAGCTAAACAGAAAACTTCAAAGGTCAGCTCGAGAGGACACACTCAAATATTACAATGAAATGTGCAAATATCTAGAGTTAGAAAACCAAAAAGGAATAAAACATTCAGCATTTCTCAAGCTGAGGAAACTGAAGAAAAAATTCAACCCTCGAATTTCATTACTGAAGGATTCTCTGGGCAAATTATTTAATGATGCAGAAAGCATCAAAGGAAGGTGGAAGGAATACACAGAGTCACTGTACCAAAAGGAAATGGTTGATGTTCAACCATTTCAAGAGGTAGCATATGAACAAGAGCCAATGATACTGAAGGAAAAAGTCCAAGGTGCATTGAAGGAATTGGCCAAGAGCAAGGCAACAGGAATTGATGGAATACAAATTGAAATCTTTCAACAAAGTGAGGTGGCTCCCACCCATCTCTGCCAAGAAATTTGGAAGACAACTATTTGGCCAACTGATTGGAAGAAATCCTTATTTGTGCCCAGTCCAAAGAGAGGTGACCCAATGGAATGTGTATATCATCGGACAATCTCTTTGATATCCCATGTGAGTAAAGTTTTATTAAAGGTAATACAGAAATGGCTGCAACCATATATTGACAGAGAACTTCCAGAGGTTCAAGCTAGATTCAGAAGAGGATGTGGAATGAGGGATATCATTTCTGATGTCAGATGGATCTTGGCTGAAAGCAGACAATACCAGAAAGATGTTTACCTGTGCTTTATTGACTACACAAAGGCTTTTGATTGTGTGGATCATGACAAACTATGGACAATATTGCTAAATATGAATATTCCAGAACACTTAATTGTGCTCATGAGGAACTTGTACATAGGCCAAGAGGCAGCTGTACGTACAGAATATGGGAACACTGAATGATTTAAAATTAGGAAAGGTGTGCAACAGGGTTGTATTTTTTCACCATACTTATTCAAACTGTATGCTAAGCAAATAATCTGAGAACCTAAATTATGTGAAGACAATTGTGGCATCAGGATTGGAGGAAGACTCATTAACAACCTGCAATATGCAGATGCTACAGCCTTGCTTGCTGAAGGTGAAGAGGACTTAAAATACTTACTGATGAAGATCAAAGACCACAGCCTTCAGTATGGATTGCATCTCAATGTAAAGAAAACAAAAATCCTCACTACTGGACCAATAAACAACATTCTTATCAATGGAGAAAAGATTGAAGTTGCAAATGCTTCATTTTTCTTGGATCAACCATCAACAGTCATGGAAGCAGCAGTTAAGAAATCAAACGACATATTACATTAGGCAACTCTGCTGCACAGGACCTTTTTAAAGTGTTGAAGAGCAAAGGACGAAGGTGCCCCTGACCCAAGCCATGGTATTTTCAATAATCTTCTATGCACGTGAAAGTTGGACAGTGAATAAGAAAGTTTATAGCAAAATTGATGCATTTGAATTATGGTGTTGGAGGAGAATATTGAAAGTACCATGTGCTGCCAAAAGAACAAACAGGTCTGTGTTGGAAGAAGTACAGCCAGAATGGCCAGACTTCATCTCTCATACTTATAACATATTGTCAGGTGTGACCATCACTGGAGAAAGATATCATGTTTGGTAAGGTGGATGGTCAGAGAAAAAGAGGAAAACCCCCAATGAGATGGACTGGCAAAGTGGCAGCATCACTAGCCTCAAGAGTGGCAACAATTGTGAGGTTGGCCCAGGACCAGGCAGTGTTTCATTCTGTTGTGCATAGGGTCACTATGAGTTGGTACTGACTCGCTGGCACCTAACAATAACAAGAACAATGAGAATAATTAGAAAAGTCAACCATGAAAGTATCTAACCTATGCAAGACTGAACTGTGAAAATGATCTAGTAGATCTTGGGATGTACGAGCTTTAGGTTATATTTCATGTTAATTGATGTGAGATCTCTTTGATAGGCTAGAAAATGGAAACCCACTATTAATTTGGAACGACAAAGCCATGACAGATAGTGGACTTATCCTGTGACTACTTCTACAATCTCTGCCAGTTGTCTAACTATTCAGTCTCTATATTCTCACTGCATAATGAGATCACAGTATTTATTATTGTGATGACAAAATAAATGTGATGCACGTGCCAGTGGGTATGAGATAGCAAAATCCCAGCTACGTTCATTGGTGGGGTGAAAGAGAAAATGGAAGTGGTATAATGATTGCATAGTGCCAGACATGATCATGGAATAAATCTATATGACCCATAAAAAAGGATCATATGCTAGAATACTCCAGGGAGAAAGTTTAAGCTTGCAATTTGATAAGAAATAAGCACTTTATTGGTAAAAATAGTAACAAGAAATCTACTAAACACAAGGTGTTGGTCTTGTAGAGAAGATTACATAGCACCAGGTAGGAAATAATATGATTGTAAGAAATACACTCATCAGTGATGTCAGATTTAATGATGAAGACACCATCCAACAGGAAGCAGACTAGAGGCTTTGATTTTGTTTTTGGCAGAACAGGATCCACTCCACTCACTTGGTTTTAGGTTGACCAACCACCCTGGCTTGTTGGGAAATTTTCTGATTTTGGCACTGAAGTCTCACTTTTCCTATACCACAGAACAGTGCAAATCTGGCTGGTTGGTCTTCTACTTGGTTGCCACATCATTGGCCATGAGTTTATCAAGTTATGCAGTGTAGAACAGAAGTTCCCAAGACTTTCAGCCTTTATATTTAAATCTATGATTTTATTCATTGACATGAATATTGTGTTAACTAAATATAATTTCTATAATTTTGTATTATATGCATTTTCCACGTTATATTATGTATGTTTCCAGAAGAGCTTGAGATGGTATGAATGAGTTTTAATGATACGATGTCTCTATGAGATAATAGATTTTAAAGTACTTTGCACATTTTAAGAAGTAACTACACAAGATATTTGTATGCCATAAAATTTTGAGTATGAAAGTGCTTATTTGGGGGTACCCCGAGTCTTCTCTAGACCTTTTGGAGCTGTGAACTTCCTAGTACTATTTATCTCTTGATAATTTTTTTTTTTATTTTTTAAATTTAAAATTTTTATTCTGCTGACATAAAAATTGGATATTTACCAAAAGACTAAATTGTAAATTAGTACCAACATGATGAATCATACAGAGGTATATCTAAGCCCAGAGACTGAAATTGGAACAGAAATGCTCTTTTTTCCTTATTCACTTTCTCCATCTCAAGAATCTCTCTCCTGCTATCAGGAAAAAGGAAAGGGTCAAGAAATGAAACGGGGGAAGTAAAAAATGCAAAAACGGAACAGACACGTGTTGCTCTGGAATGCTTTCATTAACTCAAAGTTAGTAGAATGAAAGTAAAGCCCACTAAAGAATAATTACAGACCCATTTTTCCTACATTCCATATATATATATATATATATATATATATATATATGGAGCTCTGGTAGCATAATGGTTACGAATTGGGCTGTGAACCGCAAGGTCAGCATTTCGAAACTACCAGTTGCTCGTGGGAGAAAGATGAGGCTTTCTGCTCCCGTAGAGATTTACAGCCTCGGAAACCCTGTACAGGGTCGCTATGGGTCGGAACCGACTCAACGGCACTTAATAACAACATATATATAAAGCCTACTTGAATAACATGTATCATCTAGCAGCCATTGTTGTTGTTGTTGTTATGCAGCCATAAGAGGTATATTTTATGTTGTTGTTATGCAGCCATAAGAGGTATATTTTAAAGGTGGATAATATATGTTACTTGTTAAAGATGAGTGAGCATGACAGTGGTTTTCCAGAATAGAAGGAAGAGGTCGCTTATAGAGCTTAAGTTTTCCTTAGGTACAAAACCTAAATGTTGAATACTGTGGTAACATGCTTGCTCATGTGCAGCTGTATTATGTAAACACCCCATATTAAATTTCGACTCACTTTTTGTTTTGTCCCAAACTTCTGTAGTAATGCCAAGTTCATTAATAATGTAACATTTATTCCTGGATTTTCTGTCTCGTTGATTTTACTCATGCCAATTTTTCTTTTTTTAAAGAGAAATAGAAGGTAACATAGGACTAGGGTTTGAGAATATTTGCTACATAAAAACAGGTTCTCTGAACGTAACTAGTATTTAAAGTTAATGTGAGTTTCATCTTCCAATGCCTACTAGGTGTTCTGTAAATCTGAAGCTGAAATTATCCTCTTACATTCTAACTACAAGTATTCTGGCATAGTTTTCCCCACTGACCCACTGAGTCTTGGCTCTCTTTATAGAAAGATCTACCATTTCTTTCCTGGAATGTAGCTATAACCTTATATAGACTTAGAGACATAAGCCAAAAAACCCACTGTTGTAGAGTCAAAGGCATTTATGAAACAATAGAGAATGTGAGTTATATTTCCCCTCAAAATACTGGCAATCTTCCTTGGATATGTTAAAGAAAAGCTAATGAGATAATTAATAAAACAAGTATCCAAAGTATGACTGTCTTAATTATCTAGTGCTGCTATAACAGAAATACCACAAATGGGTGGCTTTAACCAACATTTATTTTCTCATACTTTGGGAGATTGAATGTCTGAATTCAGGGTGCCAGCTCTAGGGGAAGAATTTTTCTCTCTCTCTGTTGGCTCTGAAGGAAGATCCTTATCTCTTGAGTTTTTGATCCTAGATGAGCTTCATGTGCTTGGCAGGTGTCTTCTCCATCTCTGCTTCTTTCTCTTGCTTGTTTACATTCTTTTATATCACAAATGAGACTGATTTAAAGCAAACCTTACACCAATCCTTTCTAATTAACATAACACAGAAAAATCATTCCCTAATGGGATTATAACCACATGCATGAAGGTTAAGATTTTACAATACATATTTTGGGGGGACACAATTCAATCCATAAAATTGAGCAATATAAGTGGTTTGGTTTTACAACACAAAGCTGGATTTTCTAATTTTTTATATGGATATTATAAGAAAGCATTTTTTAAGTAATACAATTAAAAGTTATAAAAACAGAAACAAACACCCACTCAATATTCAGTGAGTCAACTTTGTCAATAAAGACTATTTAATTTTATAATATATTTTAAACAGAATAAAAATAAACTATACGTTAATGACATGTTTTTCTGGCATCATGTTTAGATTTTCTTCCTATTTTTAGGGAAACTAAACATTATCTTAAGATTTTCATTTTATAAAAGTAGCTGAAAATTAAATTTTAAGCTTGAAAATTATTTTTTTTTGTTAGACTAAAAGGACATTTAATAGGAATTAGCATGTAGAAGACATAAGTAAGCATATAATTAGCAAAACATATTTTATCTAGTATATGTTACTTTTGATCAACAATATTTCTTACTTCTCCATTGCATTTTAAACTTTATTGAACATTCTTTTTGAAATACTGTTATTCATAAAATGGACAAAAATGCTTAAATTCAGTTATAGATTCCAGACCAAACTATTGTGTTTTTGTTTTTATTTTTGCTTTTTAAAGCTATCTTCACCATAAGCTCACAAGATGAAATTTGTGCTATCTTCGGTTGTTTGCTAGTAGAGATGAAAATGTGTGAGAGTTCAGATTTAGGGCACTCTAGCCATTCGTCTCACCTGATTAATTTCTTTACTATGCAGCACTCATTTAAATAACGTTCTCACACTAATTTTAGCACTCCAAATTACTCATATTTTGTTTGCAGAAATGGATTGTGATTTTCATATCCATGAAGTAATACAGAACTAAGAAATTTCAACTCAAATATCAAACTTAGTAGGCATGAATTAATTTTAAATCTGCTTATCTAAATTAACCCTCGTGTTACTTCCAAGAAGTGCTGGAAAATTAGTCATTGAATATACATGATTTTATAATAGAATATAATAGTAGAAGGAGCCATTGGTATCCACTTCAGAGTTTGAAGGTAGAGATTATTGAGCTGAACATTTAAGAATATAACACGGGTTTTGAACAAAATTCATGAAAAACATTCCAGTATTCTGTGGTCTCTTAAACAAAACTAAGAAATACATATTTATTTGCATAACCAGAATCCAAAACCATATGGTGAATTATCTAAGAAACATCAGCTACTCAATGCAACCATTTTTTAAAAAAGTTTTTTATTGTGAATTATGTGGAGCTCTGGTAGCGTAGTGATTACGAATTGAACTGCGAACTGCAAGATCAGCAGTTCAAAACTACCAGATGTTCCGTGGGTGAAAGATGAAGCTTTCTGCTCCCGTAAAGATTTACATCCTCTGAAACCCTGTACAGGGTCGCTATGAGTCAGAACCGACTTCACGAACATAACTACCACCACCACATGGGAGAACATCAGTTTTACATTCATCCTACAGTATTTCTTTTCATTGCAATGATTACAATCCCCCCCAAGCATTAACAAATAACCAAAGGGTAGCCCCCCTCCCCCCAGCCATCAGCACACAACCCCTCCCCCTCCCTGAGTCCAGTGTCCCCAGCTGCTCCGTCTGTCCACGTCAGTCATCCTCTCTGTCTCCATCCCTGGCGTCACTGCCTCTCTGGATAGGGTCCCGCTCTCCGCTGTTTGCAGCTCAGGGACCTCCGCTCCTGGGCTGCAAAATCAACCACTCTCATACTTTTGTCAAAAAACATCTACTTCTACCTTTCTGACCCTCACAGTCAGTCCTGATAGTAATTATTCACTATTATACCGCAAGAGTCTTATCCCCATTTCATTTTGCCAGCCCCATCCCAACACACTGGATATCATTCAGTGGAGATTCTACCTACCCCTCCCCCATCTGGAACTAGGCTGCCTCTTGAAAATTTGTAAGCCAGTCACTTCTTGCCCTTATAGACCCTCCCCGCCCCCATCCCATTTTGGATAGCCATTGTCTAAGTTGCCCATCCCTGTCAGCCCTGTGTACCTAAGGGGTGGGAGTGATCCTGGCTGTAAAGGTTTGTTCCCTTTTTTGAGCTACTACATCCATAAGTATAAGTAAAGTTCATCAAATTATAGCTGGTTACTCTTTTTTTTTTTTTGCCTCTTCTTTCTTCTTCATCCAGCCATCAAAGCCAGTTCAAGTGGGTACTATCTGCAAGTATGGATGTTCTTGTGCATCTCCCCTCACTTCATATCAGCTGGATGCTTCACTTTCCACTCTAGTCCTCTGTGGCCAAGTCACTACTTGTGGTCCCAGGAGTCCCCAGGTCATGCCGTAACTGCTGGCCACCCAGGTCTCCACCTGAGTTCACAGGGATCTATTGACTGTGGTTGGACTTAGCTCCCAACTTCATTGCTGTTTTTTCCCTCTTCCCTTTATGGGTGACCAACGTGATCACCAGCCAGACCACATGCCTGCTCATGTATTCCCCTTGAGTCTTAGTTTTGGAAGGGCATTTGCTCTGAGGGGACCTGAGCACTTGTCTTGATGGCCCCCAAGTGAGTAGCTTATTTGTTCTTGTAGTAATCAATCAGACTGCCGTTATTGTTTCTTATTTTTCCTGCTGGTCTTTCTTTCACAAAGTATCTTCTGTTCTTCTAGCTGCTCTAGGCTGGTCTGCTTGTCCTTTCCAGTGGGAATTTCCCACTTCAGAAAATTCTGGATAGGGTTCTGGATTCCACAGGAAGCCTCTTTCACTGGGCAACTTCTAGCCCCCTTTAAGGTAATCCAATCAGTTATAAGCTGAAGAGGGACTTAAAAGCTTTCTACTGCGACATTTCTGTCTATTCCTTTCTCCTTTTCTCAAGTGTATATTTTACAATGGTAGGTAAGGGAACCCAAGATTCAAAAGACAGCTAAGCATTTTAACATTATTCCCCTCTTCTAGCCATTCAAACCATGCTTCAATCCCTATATCCTGGAGCCCTGTTGTTCCAAGCTTGTGCTTACATCATCATTTACCTCTGTCCCACTTAGCCCATGCAAACCTGCCTACTGTTCTCCCATCTGCCTTGTTCTTCCATTCCCCAACCAATTCTTGTGTATTCTCCCCCACACACACCCTCCCAACACCCAAGCTATCCTGTGTCTATTCCCTACCGTGTACTCTAATTTCCCCTCCCTCCCTCTCTTCCTCTCATCCCATATTTCCTGGTGATCAGCAAATATATATATATACAATATTTCCCCCCCTTTTAAGGTGGGTTCTTTTTCTTAGTCTTTTACAATAATGGTCCTATGCAGTATTTCTCCTTTTGTGACTAACTAATTTCACTCAGCATAATGTCCTCAAAGTTCATCCATGTTATGTGGTGGCTTGCAGCTTCCTTGTTTTTCTTCAAGGTAGCATACCATTCCATTGTGTGTATGTACCACAGTTTGTTTATCCATTCTTCAATTGATGGGCACTTAGACTGTATCCATCTTTTTGCTACTGTAAATAGTGCTGTTATGAACATTGGTGTGCATGTATCTACTCATGCTATGGCTTGTATTTATTGTGGGTAAATACCAAGTACAGGAACTGCTGGATCATAAAGTATTTCTATTTCCAACTTTCTGAGGAAGTGCCATATTGCTTTCCACAGTGGATGGACCATTTTGCATTCCCAACAACAATGCTCTGCATCCTCACCAGCATTTATTATCCTCTAAAAGGAGCTCTGGTAGCATAATTGTTACAAATCAGGCTGCAAACCACAAGGTCAGCAGTTTGAAACTACCAGCTGCTCCACGGGAGAAAGATGAGGCTTTCTGCTCCCAGAAAGATTTACAGCCTCGGAAACCCTGTTCAGCATTTCTATGGATTTGGAACCGACTCTTAACAATAATCGACACTTAACAACAACAACTTTTTTATTTCCTTGCTGTTATTGCTGGTGTGATATGATATCTCATTGTTGTTTTGACTTGCGTCTCTCTAATGGCTAGTGATCATGAACATTTCTTCATATGTTTGTTGGCTGCCCGGATCTCTAATTTGGTGAAGTGTCTGTTCATGTCCTATGCCCATTTTTAAATTGGGTTATTTTTCTTTTTCTTGTAAAGGTGTTGTAATTTCCTATATATTTTAGAAATGAGTCCCTTTTCTGATGTGTCATTGCAAAAGATTTTTTCCCATTCTGTGGGTTCCCTTTTTACTCTTCTGGTGAAGTCTTTTGATGCACACAAGTTTTTAATTTTTAGTATGTTGCAATCATCTATTTTGAAACACACTAAAATTTTCTTTTTCTTATTATGTTGCAATCATCTATTTTCTACCATTTGTCTGTCAGTTTGTCATACTATGGTGGCTTGTGAGTTGCTGTGATTCTGAAAGCTATGCTACCAGTAATTTAAATATCAGCAGGGTCACTCATGGTGGACAGGTTTCAGATGAGCTTCCAGATGAAGACACACTAGGAAGAAGGAGTGACAAACTACTTCTGAATATTCAGTCACTGAAAACCTTATGAATACCAGAGAAACACTGTCAGATATAGTGCCAGAAAATGAGCCTCTCAAGTTGGAAGGTACTCAAAATGCAACTGGGGAAGAACTGCCTCCTCAAAGTTGACCGAGATTATGTGAATGGAGTAAAGCCCATGAGAGAAAAGCCTGCGGGAC
>NW_006408698.1:3738644-3739316 GCF_000296735.1 Chrysochloris asiatica | reverse complement strand
GCCTCAACTTTCATTATTGAAAGATTCTCTGGGCAAATTATTGAATGATGCAGAAAGCATCAAGAGAAGATGGGAGGAATACACAGAGTCACTGTTCCAAAAGGAAATGGTTAATGTTCAACCATTTCAAGAGGTAGCATATGATCAAGAGCCAACGAAAGTGAAGGAGGACATCTAAGGTGCATTGAAGGAACTGGCAAAGAGCAAGGAACCAGGAATTGATGGACTACATATTGAAATCTCTCAAGAAATTGAGGCAGCAGAGGAGGCACTAACTCATCTATGCCAAGAAATTTGGAAGAGAACTATCTGGCCAACTGATTGAAAGACATCCACATTTGTTCCCATTCCAAAGAGAGGTGACCCAATGGAATACGGAAATCATCGGACAATATCTGTGATATCCCATGCAAGTAAAGTTTTACTAAAGGTATATAGAAACGGCTGCAAGCATACATTGACAGAGAACTTCCAGATGTTCAAGTTGGATTCAGAAGAGGCCGTGAAACGAGAGCTATCATTGCTGATATCCGATGGATCTTGGGTGAAAGCAAAGAATATCAGAAAGATGTGTTTCATTGACTACGCAAAGGCTTTCGATTGTGTGGATCATGACAAGCTATGGACAACATTGAGAAGTATGAATATTCCAGAACACTTAATTGTGCTCAT
>NW_006408698.1:3723300-3738544 GCF_000296735.1 Chrysochloris asiatica | reverse complement strand
AAACAACATTCTTATCAATGGAGAAAAGACTGAAGTTGTCAGTCTTCATTCTTCTTGGATCAACTATCAACACTCATGGAAGCAGCAGTCAAGAAATCAGATGACATATTGCATTAGGCAAATCTGCTGCACAAGACCTTTTTAAAATGTTGAAGACCAAAGCTGTCAGCTTGAGGACTAAGGTGCGCCTAACCCAAGCCATGGTATTTTCAATAAGCTCATATGCATGTGAAAGCTGGACAATGAATAAGGAAGACTGGAGAAAAATTGATCCTTTTGAGTTTTGGTGTTGGAGGAGACTATTGAAAGTGCCATGGGCTGCCAAAAGAACCAACAGATCCGTTTTGGAAGAAGTGCAGCCAGAGTGCTCCTTGGAGGCCAAGATGGCTAAACTTCATTTCTCATACTTCAGATATATTGTCAGGAAAGACCAGTCACTGGAGAACGATATCATGTTTGCTAAGATGGAGGGTCAGAGTAAAAGAGTAAGACCGCCAACGAGATGGATTGGCCAATTGGCAGCATCGATGGACTCAAGCATGGCAACAGTATTAGGTTGGCCCAGTTATGCTGTGCATACGGTTGCTTTGAATCGGTGCTGACTCGATGGCATCTAACAACAACAACAATCATCTATCTTGTCTACTTTTGTTTGTGTAATTTTTAAAATGTTTGGTAGTCTTTGTATGCCCTCAATTAGAGTACTCACATTTATCCCTATTTTTTCATTGATGACATACATAATTTTTGGATTAACAAAATATTATCCATGCTGAGTTGGATTTTGTATAGGGCATGCTGTAAAGGTCTTGTTTCAATCTGTTGTGTATCATTTTCTAGTTCTACCAGTTCTGCCTGCACCCTCTGTTAAAGAGATTATCTCCTCTCCATACAATATACTTAGGCCCTTTGTCGAAAATCAGTTGGCTGTATGTGGATGGGTTAATTTCTGGATTCTCGATTCTGTTCCATTGATCATGTATCTTTTATTGTACCAGACTCTTTGACCACTGTAGCCAAGTAGTAAAATTTGAAATTGGGGAGTAAGGGGTTTCCAACCTTGTTCTTCTTCTTAAGCAGTGCTTTGCTTATCCTGGGTCTCTTTCCTTTCCATATAAAGTTTGTACTTGTTTTTTCCATCTCTGTGAAGAATGTTGTTGGAATCTGGATTTGGATTGAATTATATGTGCAAATTGCTTTGGGCAGTATTGACATTTTCACGATGTTGAGTCTTCCTACCCAGGGACATGGTATGTTCTTCCACTTCTGTAAACCTCTTTGGTTTCTTGTGGTGATGGTGGTTAGGTGCAGTGGAGTCGGTTCTGACTCACAGCGGCCCTGTACAGGGTTTCCGAGGCTGTATATCTTTACGGGAGCAGAACGCCTCATCTTTCTCCTGCGGAACAGCTGGTAGTTTTGAACTGCTGACATTGCAGTTCACAGCCCGATTCGTAACCACTATGCTACCAGAGCTCCTTTGGTTTCTTGTAGTGGTTTGTAATTTTCTTTGTATAGGTCTTTTGTTTCTCAGGTTTTGTTTATTCCTAAGTATTTCATCCTTTTGGTGGCTATTGTAAATGGTATTGCTTTCCTAATGTCGTTTTCAACGCTGTCATTGTTACTATAGGGGAATCCAACTGATTTTTTCATCTTGATTTTATACCCTTGCCTCTTTGCTGAATCTTCCAAAGATGTCTAGTAGCTTTTTTTTTTTTTTTTTTTTACTGTCTTTGGTGTTTTCTATGTATAGGATCATATCGTCTTCAAATAGAGAGAGTTTTATTTCCTCTTTGCCTATTTAGATGCCTTTAATTTCCCTATCTTGCTGTATAGCTCTGGATAAGACTTCCAAACCAATATTAAATAGTAGTGGTGACAAGGGCATCCTTGTCTGGTTCCTTTTCACAGATGGAAGGCTTTCAGTTTCTCTCCACTGAGAGTGATGTAGGCTGTTGGTTTTGTATATATGCTCTTGATTATGTTGAGGAATTTCCCTTCAATTCCTATTTTGTTGAGTGTTTTTATCAGGAATGGATTTGGATTTTGTCAAATGCCTTTTCTGCATCAATTGATATGAGCATGTGGTTCTTTTCCTTTTTCTGATTTATATGGTGGATTACATTGATTGTTTTTCTAATGTTGAACCATCCTTGCATCCCTTTTATGAAACCCACTTGGTCATGATTTTTTTGATGTGCTGCTGGATTCTGTTGGCTAGGATTTGGTTGAGAATTTTTGCATCTATATTCATGGGAGACATTGGTCTATAATTTTCTTTCTTAGTGATGTCCTTCCCTGGTTTTGGTTTGAGGGTTATGCTTGCTTCATAAAAAGTATTATCAAGTTTTCTGCCCACTTCTATATTCTGGAATAAATTAAGTAGAATTGGTGACAGCTCTTCCTTGAATGTTTGGTAGAACTCACCAGTGAAGCCATCTGGACCTGACCTTTTTTCGGTTGGGAGTTTTTCGATGACCTTATCAATTTTTTCTTTTTTTATGGGTCTGTTCAGGTTTTCTACTTCACTCTGTGTAAGTTTAGGTAAGCCGTGTTTTTCTAAAAATGTATCCATCTCTTCTAAGTTTTCGAATTTTTGGAGTACCAATTTTTAGAGTAGTCTGTATTATCCTTTTGATGTTGTTTGGTTCTGTTGTGACATCGCCCATGTGGTTTCTAATGTGAGTTATTTGTGTCTTCTCCCTCTTTTCTTTTGTTAGTTTTGCTATTGGTTTTTCAATTTTATTAATCTATTCAGAGAACCAGCTTCTTGTCCTGTTGATTCTTTATATAGATTTTTTGTTTTCCATCTCATTTATTTCTGCTCTTATCTTTATTATTTCTTTTCTTTAGGTGATTGTAGGTTCCCTTTGTTGGTCTGTTTCTAATTGTTGGAGATGCTGTGTTAATGTGTTAATTTTGGTTCTTTCTTCTATTTAGATGTGCACATTTTTCACAATAAATTGTCTTCTCAGCACCACTTTTGTCGTGTTCCAAAGATTTTGGTATGTTGTGTTTTCATTCTCATTTGTTTCAAGGAACTTTCTGAATTCACATTTAATTTCTTCTTTTACCCATTCGCTTTTCAGCAGGCTGTTATACAGTTTCCATGTATTCAACTTAGTTTCCTTGGTCTTCTTATTGCTGATTTCTACTTTTATAGCATTGTGGTCTGAAAAGATGCTTTGTGGTATTTTGATGTTTGTAAATTTATCGAGATAGATTTGTGAACTAACACATGGTCAATTATGGACAATGCTCCATGTGTACTGGAGAAGAATGTATATTGTGCTGTTGTTGGGTTGAATGCTCTGTATATGTCTATGAGGTCAAATTGGTTGATTTTGTTGTGTAGTTCCTCTATAACATTGTTGAGTTTCTTTCTGATTGTTCTGTCCCTTTTCAAAAGTGGCATATTAAAACCTCCCACTATAGTTGTAGATTTATTTATTTCTTTCTTCAATTCTAGTGAGGTTTGCTTCATATATCTTGGTGCTCTTTCATTGGGAGTGTAGATATTTATTATAGTTATGTCATCTTTCTCAGTTGACCCTTTGTTCATGAGACAGTGTCCTTTTTTATCTCATATGCTAGTTTTTGTCTTAAAGTTTACTTTATCCCAGAGATTAGTATTGCCATTACTGATTGCTTATTGTTGTAGTTAGCTTGTTATATTTTTTCCCATCCTTGAACTTTTAGACTGTTTTTGTCTTTGTGTGTAAGGTGTGTCTCTTGTAGGCAGCGTATTGAAGGGTCTTGTTTTCTTATCCATTCTGCCATTCTCTGTCTCTTCATTGGTGCATTTAATCCATTGACATTCGATGTAATTATCGATTGGTATGAATTAATTGCTGCCATTATGTTAAGTATTTGGTTGTGCTGTTTGTTCCTTTGTTCTGCATATCTTCTTGTGCTGAGTTAGTGTTTTTTGTGCTATTTCTTGTCAGTTTCTTCATAGTTTTCATGTTTGCTTGTTCTACTTGGAAGTTCATTTTCATGCTAAGTTGTGAAGTATTATTTTAATTTTGTTCTGTTTTGGACTGTGCTATCCATCATCTGAGTTTCAGGTGGTATTGCCACGCCTGTCAGTCTCTGGTTGTTGTCTGTTCTTGTTGGTTTTCAGTCCAAAGAACTTCCTTTAAGATGTTTTGAAGTGCTGGATTGGCTTTGACAAATACTCTTAGCTTTTGTCTATCCTGGAATAGTTTGATTGCACCATTTTATTTGATTGACAGTTTTGCTTGATAGATGATTCTTGGTTGGAAGTTTTTTTTCTTTTAGGGTTTTGTATATGTCTCCCCATTGCCTTCTTGCCTGTATGGTTTTTGCTGAGAAGTCAGAGCTTAATCTGATTTGCTTGCCTTTGTAAATAACATTTCTCTTTTCCCTGGCTGTTTTAGGATTCTCTCCTTGTCTTTGATTTTGGAGAGCTTGATTATTATAAGCCTTGGTGATTTTCTTTTGGAGTCTGTTCAGCTTCTTGAATGTTTATCTTCTCATCTCTCAAGATGTTAAGGCATTTTTCTTCCAGAAGCTTTTCGACTATCTCCTCTGTGACCTTCTCTGATTCTTCCTGTTCTGAAATGCAAATAATTCTTAA
This sequence comes from Chrysochloris asiatica, assembly GCF_000296735.1. Lineage (NCBI taxonomy): Eukaryota > Metazoa > Chordata > Mammalia > Afrosoricida > Chrysochloridae > Chrysochloris > Chrysochloris asiatica. The sequence goes on along the minus strand of NW_006408698.1, from coordinate 3,733,947 downwards.
GTTGTCCCTTTTCATGCTATCCAACATGAATCTTAGACTCTTGTCAGATTTTTTTAAACCTTTTTTCTGCTTGCTCTTCTATCTTACCAGTATTGAGAGATTTGTCTTGCAGCTTGCTGATTCGGGCTCCCATCACTTAAATTCTACTCCTTTCCCCTTTCAGTGTATTGTCCATTTGTGGTATTTTATTATTTATCACCTGCACCTCTTTTTGCAGGTTTTGAATTGTTTCCAATGCTGTATCAATCTTTTTAAATTACTCTTGTAGTACTTTTCTGATTTCTTGCTTGTTTTCCTCCACCCATTTTTGAAGCATTTGAATTTATTTCCATATCATTCTTCTGAATTCCTTCTCAGGCAAAACTAAAACCTGTTCTTCCTCTTCTAGAAAGCCTTTGTCTGTCTCCAGCTCATTTGTCTCAGTTACTGTTTTCTGTTTTTGAACATATTTTGAGATCTTTTGTTGTGTTTTCTTAGTCATTTCCAATAGTTATGTGGGTTTTTCATTCTTAAATGGATGTTTGTTGCTGTGTTATTAATCTTACTGTGTGTCTCCTAGTGGATATGATCAGGAGATAGGCTTCCCTTTCTGCAAGTAATGCTTAGCAGCTGTCATTGGCTCTTGTCTCAATGGTGTAATATTATGGGGTATTCTTGTAACTTGGCTATATGGACATGATTGCGGTCTCTTCTTAGGTAACGTAGGAAGAAAAAGCTCCCAGCTCCAGGAAAAATGTGTGATCAAAAAGACCAAAAGCAGAAGCAATATAAAAGCAGAGACAAAACCCACCGCTTTTAAACAAAAATAATACTGTGGCCGACTGGCCAGTCGTCTTGCTACACAGGCAGTTTATGCACACCGTAGAAGCATACAGCTGTGTGTGGGTGTATCCACTCGCTCAGGTCCCTTCTCTAGTCACCACCATAGAGGCGCACAGATAGATATTGAAAATTTAATGGGAGAAAGATTGTCTGCTATTTTTGTCTCTGAAAGTCAGTTAGTTATCTGCGTGTGCACAGCATAATTCTCGAAATAGTTGCATCCATTTATGTTGGGGTTTTACAGATTCTTCATATGGTTTGTCTGTTCATAGGCCAGAGTAAAGGGTCCTACACAAGTTAACTTATGACTGAGACCCAGAGACAAACATCATAAGCAGCCGCCAAAGAATTTGCTCTTGGGACCAATGGGGCTCTTTCTCTCTGTGCTGTGGGAAAACTGTGGGCTCAACACTGGACTTGTTTGGGGTTGTGCACCCACCCGCCTGAAGGTGTCCAGGCTGTGCAAAGAAGGCAAGACAGGGAAGAGGAGGAAAAAATGTGTAGAATCCTCCCACACCTCTTTTTGCAAATGTCACTGCACCACCTTTGACGCCAGTTCATGGTGCAGGTCCAGCTGTAGCTCCACCCACTGAATTCCATCCTGGCAGGGTGACCACAGAGGGAGGCCCATGTCTCAACCAATACCTAAATTGCAATATTTTCCTTTATACCTGATTTTTCCACTGGTGGATGTGGGAAATTGATGCTCTGCACCTTATACTAGATCCAGAGCTCTGGTGCTGTTTCATTTAAGCAGCTTCTCTGGGGTGTCAGCCCATCCCCCATGGAGCCTGTCCTACCTGGCTCTGCTCTGCTGCCACCAAAACTGGAAATGTCAATGCTATCTTAGAATTATATCTTTCCCTGTGAAATCTAGACTTTTTGAAGTATATCTTAAATGAATTATGGTTCCAGTTTCCCCCAACAGTTTGTTGATTCTAAAACTGAGAAAACAGATGCACCATGATGAGCAAGGACAAAAATTTTGCCTTAGGTTGCTATTTCTAAATGGATTACTGAATCTCCAGCTACTGCCTTTGGCTAGTAGTCATGCTCCTACCTGGGTAGAGTAACATATCTAGTGATGAGAGAGGTCTTCTGGAAACTACATTTTCTTTTTATGAAGAAAGTAATTTGTATACTGGAGCAAATTAAAAAAAAAAATTCCCTCAAATAATCATTTGTATTTCATCATGACTGATAACTGTGCAAGTGTAGATAAGGCAGGGTAAAGAATTAATTTGTTTAAATACTGGTCCAGGAAAAACTAAGGCTATTGAGAGGAAGCTGGAACTAGGGACTTTTTTTTCACAGTTATTATGGTCAAGTGCCAGTGAGTTGGTTCTGACATATAGTTACCCTGTTTCTGAGAAGCTGTGGGTGGGTTTGAATCTCCAACCTTGTGGTTAGCAGTTCAGTTTTCAAATAGGATGTTTGTATTTTTCATCTCTTACTTTATATTGCATGTAATGTATTTCATTTGGTGGTCTGTAAATCTGTGTTTCTCAGGGGAAAAAAATGAAAAAAAATTGAAATCTGTGCCTCTCAGGAAAAAAACAAAACAAAACAAAAAAAATTTGTAATGACGGTAAAAAGACAGCTCTAAATACCTGTTTTGAGAAATGATGGAGCTGATGATATAGAGGGTTTCACTGTTTTTGGTGAATTCCTCCTTCTGTAATAATTCTGTTTTATAGGTCAGTCTTTTTTGTGCTCAGAGAATAACTTTGTATGAGGTACATATGATTAAAAGTATCATAATATATTTTTGCTTCATAAGAAACAGCTTTATAGTTTGGTATCAGTGTATTTGAAATATTTGCATTTGAACAGGAGTTACTTCCTCTCAGTCTTAATTTTTCTTCTACTTTGTGTAGGTAGTCAACTATTCTTTAATGTCTGTGCCATTATCATAGATTCATAGAAAGATGAACTTGACCTATACTTATGGGTGTAGTACCTTACAAAAGGGAATGAATCTTAAAAAAAAAAAAAAAAGAGGGAATGAATCTTTACAGTGGGGATCATTCCTACCCCCTCGGTACACAGGGTTGACAGGGATGGGCAATGTAGACATTGGCTACCCAAAATGGTGTTGGGGGGGTGGGTGATAGCTACAAAGGCATGAAGTGACTGGTTTACAAATTTTCAAGAGGAAGCTTAGTTTCAGAAGGTTCAAGGGAAGGTAAAATCTCCACTGAGAGTTTTCCAAACTGTCTAGATGGTACTGGTGAAAGGAGATGGGGATAAGATTCTTGTGGTTCTATAGTGAATAATTGGTATCAGAACTAATTGCGAATGTTGCAAATGTAAATGTAGACATTTTGTAACAAAAGGAGGGGAGTAGTTGATCTTGCAGTCCAGCAGCGGAGGACCCGGGGACCATCAAGTGAAAAGAGTGGAGTGTAGGAACCTATCCAGAGAAGCAGTGACACCAGAGTTGGAGGCAGAGATGATGACATGGAGAGATGGAGTGGCTGGCGTCTGTAGACTCAAGGAGGGAGAGGGGCTGTGCGCTGGCGGCTGGGGGGCTGGTGTGCAGGGTATATACCCTTTGGTTGTTTGAATGGTTGTATATTCCTGAGTACTTTGGTGTACATCCAAAAATAAGATAAAAAACAGAGGGATTGGAAGAGGGGATTGTAATCATTGCAGTGAAACGAAATACAATAGGATATATGTAAAACAGATATCTCCCATATAAACTATCACTTAATTCACAATAAAAACTTAAATTAATAAAAAAAGTTGCTTTTTAAAAAAATTTTCATTTTTCTTACATGCCCATAGTTTAGGTAAATATTCTATTTTCTCTAGGAAAATACCTTAAAATAGTATCAAAACTTTACCACTTTTTTGTCTCAATGAGCCTTTTTGATCGATGTTTCCAAAAGGCCTCTACTGGACTTCACATAAACAAATGTGAGTAATGGATATGAAGATTTGCAAAGTACTCAGAGTCCCTTTCTAGGAAGTGGAGCTAGTTTATAGACCCATGGAAACCTTGTGCATTGCTATCATTTAGGAGTAGGGCAATGCAAAAATTTAGCATACTAGTAATACTTTGCATAGAGAGGTCCAAAAGACTTGTTTTGAGCATCAAATGAATAACCCAGAATAAATACCAATCCTCCAGAGTACTTAATTCGGTGCCTCTCAAAGTCTAATAGCTATAAACTAACCTGGGATGTTTGTTGTAAGGATAGATTCCAAATTCCCTCAATCCCAGAAAATGTACTTTGGAAAATCAAGGGTGATAGAATCTGGAATCAGTCTTCTTACTAAATATTTTGGATGATTCTGATGTACATGGCCCACTTAAAATGCTTTGAATACCACTGCTTTAAGCTTTATATGCTTAAATTCCACTTTCTTGGTCTGACAATTAAAACCTTTACTTATTAGAATTCAGAAGTGTCAAGGATGTACTGGTTAGAAGTACAGCTTTCAGATATTTAAATACATTATTTCACTTAGATCAGAGGAAACTTTTTAGTTTGAATAGATTTACATCAATTTTTCAATGTTATTTATTTTGTAATTCATTCTTCCACACAATTTTTATCTTAAAGGGTGTTTATGTGCATCTTTCTTCAAACAGTTTTAGCATCAGTTTGTTCAAGTGTTTCCTTGAGTTATTATATTCATTATAATTAACATTATTTTATCAGTCACAATTTTAATGTATTTTCTTTAAAGATTATTTTGTAAGTTATTCTTTTTTTTTAAAGTTTTTATTGTGAATTGGGTGAGAGTTTACATGGGAGAACATCAGCTTTACATTCATCCTATCGTATTTCATTTCATTGCAATGATTACAATGATTACAATCCCCTCCATGCATCATCATTCAACAACATGTGCTTCCATTCCTCTGGTTTGTTTGTTTGTTTGTTTGTTTTTTATGTATACTGAATCATTCAGGAATATACAACCATTTAAACAACCAAAGGGTACTCACCGCAAACCCGCCCCCTGGCCTTCAGCACACAGCCTCTCTCCTTCCCTGAGTCCAGTGTCCCCATCTACTCAATCTCTCAATGTCATCATTCCTGCCTCCATCTCCAGTGTCATTGCTTCTCTGGATAGGGTCCCAAACTCTGCTCTTCTCTCTTGACTGCAAGATAAACCACTCCCCTCCTTTTGTTACAAAATGTCTACCTTTACATTTGCAACACTCACAATTGATCCTGATAGCAATTATTCACTATTGAACCACAAGAGTCTTATCCCCATCTCTTTTCACCAGCCCTGTCCAGACAGGTGGAGATTCTACCTTCCCCTGCACCCTCTGAAACTAGGATCCCTCTTGAAAGCTTGTAAGCCAGTCATTTCATGCCTTTGTAATCCCCCCATTTTGGGTGGCCAATGTCTAAGTTGCCTATCCCTGTCAACCCTATGTACTGAGGGGCTGGGAATGATCCCTGCTGTAAAGATTTGTTCCCTCTTTTGAGCTACTACATCCATAAATATAGGTCAAGTTCATCAAATTGTAGCAGATTACTCTTTTATCCCCCTTCTTTCTTCCTTTAGCCGAGTTGTGATTATTAAGCAATTGAAGCCAGGTCAAATGGGTGTTATCTGCAAGTATGGGTGTTCTTGTGCGTCTCCCCTTACTTCATATCAGCTGGATGCTTCACTCTCTGCCCTAGTCCTCTGTGGCCATGCACCTGTCCTTGGGTCCAGGAGTCCCCAGTTCTCGCTATACTGCTGGCCAAACAGGTCCCGTTTCAGGTGGACAGGAGTCTGTTGAACATCATCAGACTTAGCTCACAGTTTCATTGCTGTTTTTTTCCCCCACTTTCCCTTATTGGTGACGAGTGTGGTCACCAATCAGAGCGTGTATTGCCCTTGAGTCTTAGTCTTGGAAGGGGGTTTGCCCTGAGGGGACCCCACCACTTGCCTTGATGGCTCCCCAGCAAACAACTTGCTTGTCCTTGTAGTAGTCAATCAGACTGCTATTATTGTTTTTGATTTTTCCTGTTGATCTTTCTTTCAAGAAGTATCTTTTATTCTTCTAGCAGCTCCAGACTGGTCTGCTTGTCCTTTCAAGTGGAAATTTCCCACCTCAGAAAATTCTGGATGGGGATTTGGATTCCACCTATGGTTGTAGGCAATGCTCAAGCTCCTCATGAAGCTTCCTTGCCTGGGCAACTTCTAGCCCTATTTTAGGTATTACAATCAATTATAGGCTGAAGATGGACTTATAATCTTTCTCTGGTGATGTTTCTGGCTATTCCTTTCTCTCCCCAAGTGTCTATTTTACAGTAGTTGACAAGGGAAACCAAGATTTAAAAGACAGCCAAGCATCTTAACATTATTTCCTTTCTTTTACCCATTCAAACCATGCCTCAATCTCTGTATCCCAGAATCCCATTGTTCCAAGATTGTGCATACATCACTATTTACGTCTATCCCACTTAGCCCATTCAAACCTGCCTACATATTTTCACATCCACCTTGTTCTTCCATCCCCCACTTTCTAGTGTATTGCCCTCCTCCCCACACACCTAAACTATCTTGTGTCTATTCCCTACCTTGCGCTCCACCTTCCACTCCCTCCCCTCGCCCCACCCACTACACACTGGTAACCAACAAAGAACTTTTTCCCCCCCTTTTAGTGTGGGTACTTTTTCTTAAGCTTTTGCAATAATGGTCCTGTGCGCTATTTCTCCTTTTGTTACTAATTTCACTCAGCATAATGTCCTCAAGGTTCATCCATGTTATGTGGTGGCTTGCAGATTCCTTGTTATTCTTCAAGGTAGCATAATGTTCTATTATGTGTATGTACCAAATTTTGTTTATCCATTCTTCCATTAATGAGCACTCAGGCTGTCTCCATCTTTTTGCTCTGATAAATAGTGCTGCTATGAACATTGGTGTGCATATATCTTGTGCATATATCTACTTGTGTTACGGCTTATATTTCTTATGGATAAATACCAAGTAGAGGAATTGCTATATCATAACTTTCTGAAGAAATGCCATACTGTTTTTCAGAATGGTTGGACCATTTTGCAATCATTGGGCTGCGAACCTTAAGGTCAGCGGTTCGAAACTACCAGCCGCTCCGCGGGAGAAAGATGAGGCTTTCTACTCCCGTAAGGATTTACACCCTCGGAAACCCTGTACAGGGTCGCTATGGGTCGGAACCGACTCGACGGCACTTAACAACAACAACAACAACAACCAGCAATGTAGGAGGGTCCCAGTCTCTCCACATCCTCACCAGCATTTATTGTCCTCTACTTTTTTGAACTTTGCTGTTACTGCTGGTGTGAGATGATATCTCATTGTTGTTTTGATTTACATCTCTCTAATGGCTAGTGATGATGAACATTTCTTCAATGTTTGTTGGCTGTCTGGATCTCTTACTTGGTGAAGTGTCTGTTCATGTCCTGTGGCCTGTGGTTGGGTTGAATATTCTGTACACATCTATGAGGTCAAACTGGTTGATTGTGCTGTTTAGTTCCTCTTTACCTTTGTTGAGTTTCTAGTTCTATCCCTTTTCAAAAGTGGCGTATTAAAATCTCCCACTAAAATTGTAGATTTGTCTATTTATTTCTTCAATTCTAGTAGAGTTTGCTTTATATATCTTGGTGCTTTTTCATTGGGTGCATAGATATTTATTCTGATTATTTCATCTTGCTCAATTAACCCTTTAATCATGAGATAGTCTCCTTCTTTATCTCTTATACTTGTTTTTGTTGTTTGTTTTTTAAAATAAGCATTCTGGTTGTTTTTTAGTTAAAGAAAAGCAGCCACATGGAATGAAAGGTCCTTTTCCACCACATGGCCCCTTCGTTAGGCCTGGGGGAATGCTAGGACTTGGGGGCTTGGAGGCCCTGAAGACAGAGATTGAAGACAGAAACAGCAACAGCAACAGCAACCGCTGCCCCCACAGCCATAGCAATAGCCACCACCATCACAATAACCACCCCCAACACAGCAGCAACCACAGCAGTTTAGAAATGATAATAGGCAACAGTTTAATTCAGGTAGAGACCAAAAAAGATTTGGAAGAAGATCTTTTGGAAATAGGGTGGAAAATAATTGAGAGTGGTATGGGAATCTAATGATGATAGAGATAATAGTAATCAAGAAAGGAGAGAGTGGGGTAGGAGGAGCCCTGACCAGGACAGGCACATAGACTTGGAAGACAGACATAGATGTTCTAGTGGGCATTGAGACAGAAAGAGAGATTCTAGAGATAGAGAGTCTCATAGAGAGAAGGAAGAAAACCGAGGAAAGGAAAAGCCTGAGGTGACAAACAGGGCAGGTGGCAACAAAACTATTAAACCTCCCATTAGTCAAGTGGGAAATGTAGACACTGTTTCAGAACTTGATAAGGGGAACCTGCGACTGCAGTTTTAAAACCTTCTGAGGAGTCACCTGCTGAGGCTACTTCATCCATTGAACCTGAAAAGGATTCTGGCTCAGCAGCAGAGGCTCCTCATTAGAGACTGGAATTGTTCAAAATGTGACAGTGACATTTCCTGGAGTTTAGTGCGAGGTATACAGATGCTGTATTATATTTGCTCCTGCTATATCACAGCCCTTCTTGGGGGACATTAAATTAAGCAATAACACAGGGAGAAGAGCCAATGCACAGGTAAACATTTTTCTGATATTTATTCTTTGCTTTTAGCCAAGATTCATCTAACATCAGCAATGATATCCGTAGTTTCATGTTCTCATATGAATTTGGCTTGAACCTCTGGAAATTTCCTGTGCATTAGTGACAATGCAAAAACTTTCAACTATGTGGATCATGACAAGCTATGGACAACCTTACAGAGAATGAGTTTTCCAGAACACTTCATATAGTGCTGATGAAGAAACTACATAGACCAGGAGGCAGTCATTCAAACAGAATAAGGGAACAATGCACAGTTGCAGCCAGTTTTGAATTATCTTTAAATAAAAATTTACTTGCATGTGATATTAATGATATTGCCCAGTGATTTCTGCATTCCTTTGGGTCACCACTCTGTAGAATGAGCATAAATATGCATCTCTTCCAATCAGTTAGCCAAATTTCTTGTCATAGATGAGTGTGTGCCTCCAGTTCTGCACCAATTTGTTGAAAAGTTTCAATTTGTATTCCATCAATTCCTTGAGACTGGTTTTTATGCCAATACCTTGTATATTGGACTTCTTCCTTCAGTACAATTGGCTCTTGATCAAATGCGACCTCTTGAAATGGTTGAACATCAACCATTAATTTTTTGGTACAGTGACTCTGTATTCCTTCTATCTTCCTTTGATACTTTTTGCATAATTCAATGTTTTGCCCAAAGAATCCTTCAGCATTTCAAGTCAAGGCTTAATTTTTTCCTCAATTCTTTTAGCTTGAGAAATGCTAATCGTGTTCTTTTCCTTTCATTTTCTAACTTCAGATCTTTGCATGTGTTATTATAATATTTGACTTTGTCTTCTCTTGCTGCCTTTTGAAATTTTCTGTAATGTCTTTTTACCTCTTCATTTCTTCTGATTGCTTTAGCATCTCTATGCTGGAGAGCAAGTTTCAGAGTCTCTTCTGACATCTATTTTGGTTGTTTCTTTCTTCCTTGATTTCTTAATGATCTTTTGCTGTCTTCCTGTATGATAGTCTTGATATCCCATGATTCTTCTGGGTTTTGGTCATTACTGCCTAATGTATCAAATATGTTCTTGGGATGATCTTTAAATTCAGGTGGGATATGTTCAAGGTCATATTTTGGCTCTCAGGGACTTGCTTTAATTGTCTTTGACTTAAGCCTGAACTTGCAATATGAGCAAGTCATGGTCTATTCCACAGTCTGTCTCTGGCCTTGTTTTGGCTGATGATATAGAGTTTTTCCACTGTCCCTTTCCACAGATATAGTCAATTTAATTTCTATTTATTCCAACTGGTGAGGTTCATTTGTCTTTTATGTTGTTTTAAAAAAAGTATTTGCATTGAAGAAGTTTTTGGTCTTGCAAAATTCTGTCATGAGATCTCCAGCATCATTTCTATCACCAAGAACATAATTTGCAAATACTTATCCTTCCTCTTTGCCATCCATAACCAACATTTATCAGTATATCTTGATTTCATGCTTGATCAATTTCAGATTGAAGAAGTTAGTGTTGTTGTTGTTGTTGTTAGGTGCCATCAAGTCGGTACTGACCCATAGAGAACTTATGCACAGCAGAACAAAACACTGCCCAATCCTGGGCCAACCTCACCACTGTTGCCACACTTGAATCCATCAGTGTTGCCACTTGGCCAATCCATCTCGCTGGGGGTCTTCCATTTTTTCTCTGACCCTCCACCTTACCAACCATGATATCCTTCTTCAGTGACTTGTCCCTCATGACAATATGGCCAAAGTAGGAGCAACGAAGTTTGGCCATCTTGACCTCCAAGGAGCACTCTGACTGTCCTTCTTTCAAAACAGATGCATTGGTTCTTTCGGAAGCACATGGCACTTTTTTTTTTTTAAGGTTTTTATTGTGGATTGAGTGAAAGTTTACAGGACATATCATCAGTTTTACATTAAACAAATCATACACCTTGCTTCATTACAATGGTTATAATCCCCTCCATGTATCATCAGTTAACAGTATTTCTCTTTATCCATTTTAGATTTTTTTTAAAACAAACAAACAAACAAAAAAACCACTCAGGCATATATAATAATTTAAATCTCCAAAGGGCACATTCTGCATGTCTGCCTCCTGGCCACCAGCTTAATCCCTCTCTTCTTAGTCCATGAAATGTAGAGTCCTCAACCACTCCCCATTTCCATGCCACCATCTATGCCTCCATCTCTGGTGCTGCTGCTTCTCTGGATAAGGTCC
>NW_006408698.1:3721726-3722787 GCF_000296735.1 Chrysochloris asiatica | reverse complement strand
AGCCATCAAGGCTAGGTAAAAGGGTACTACTGTATGCAAGTTTGGGTGTTCTTGTGCATCTCCGCTCACTTCATATCAGCTGAATGCTTCACTCTCAGCTTGAGCCTTCTGTAGCTATGTCCTTGTCCATGGGCTCAAGTGTCCTCAGGTCTCACCACACTTTGGACCAACCAGCCCTTCCTCTTCTCTCTTTCATCTCCAGGTTAATGGGATTCAATGGACTGGGGTTGAACTCAGCTCACTTCTTCATTGATGCCTTTCTGCCTGTTCCACTCATCAGTATACCAATGTGGTCCCCAGTAAGTTTACATGCTTGTTTGTGTATTCCCTTTGTTTCAGTCTTAGAGGTGAGTTTGTCTTGAAGGAACTTGATTGCTAGCCTTGATATCTTCCTGGCGAACAGCTTGCTTATTCTTGTAGCCAGTCATGATGACATTTTGTTTGGGGTTTTTCCTGATGATCTTTCTTGGAAGATGTATCTTCTGTTACTGTAGCTGTTCCAGCCTGCCTGTCCTTTCTAGTGGAAATGTCCCACCTCATAAGGTTCTGGATGGGACTCAGGATTCCACCTAAGGTCCTATACTCTGTAAAGGCTTTGCACGAAGCCTATTTCACTGCGCAGGTTCTAGAACCCCTTTTAGGTATTCCAATTAGTTATAGGCTGAAGGCTTACAAGTTTTCTCAAATCATGCTTCTCAACATTCTTTTCTATCCCATTTAAGTATCTATTTTACAATAGTAGGCAAGGGAAACCAATATTCATAAGGCAGTCAAGGATTTTAGTATTATTTTCCCTCTTCAAGCTATACCTAGATCCTTGTATCCCAGAGCCCTGTTGTTCCAAGGTTGAACATGCATCAGTATTTACCTCTGTCCCACTAAGGCCATGCAAATCTGTCTCAGTGTTCCCCTATCTATCTTATTCTTCCACCTCTTCCCCTCTTCTTGTATTGCCCTCCCCAAAACCCAAAATAAACCCCCCACCCCAACCCCATTGTGGTTACCTTATATTCCATTAGTTCTTCCCTCCATTTAAGACAGTCTATTTTATCCTGTAATCT
>NW_006408698.1:3717002-3719166 GCF_000296735.1 Chrysochloris asiatica | reverse complement strand
CCTCATGAGTACAATTAAGTGTTCTGGAATACTCATGCTTCTCAATGTTGTCCATAGCTTGTCACGATCCACACAATTGAAAGCCTTTGTGCAGTCAATAAAGCACAGGTAAACATCTTTCTGATATTCTCTGCTTTCAGCCAAGATCCATCGGACATCAGCAATGATATCCCATGTTCTACAGCCTCTTCTGAATCCAGCTTGAACCTCTGGAAGTTCTCTATCAATGTATGATTGTAGCCATTTCTGTATTACCTTTCGCAAAACTTTACTGGCCTTGGATATCAAAGAGATTTTCCGATGATTTCTGTATTCCATTGGGTCACCTCTCTTTGGAATGGGCACAAATATGGATCTCTTCCAATCAGTCAGGCAAATAGTTGTCTTCCAAATTTCTGGACATAGGTGAGTGAGTGCCTCCTGTGCCACCTCACTTTCTTGAAAGATTTCAATTTTGATTCCATCAATGCCTGGTGCCTTGTTCTTTGCCAGTTTCTTCAATGCACCTTGGATTTCCTCCTTCAGGATCATTGGCTCTTGTCCATATGCTACCTCTTGAAACGGTTGAACATGAACCATTTCCTTTTTGTACTGTGACTCTGTGTATTCCTTTAATCTTCTCTTGATGCTTTGTGCATCATTCAATAATTTGCCCAGAGAATCTTTCAATAATGAAAGTTGAAGCTTGAATTTTTTTTGTCAGTTCCCCTAGCTTGAAAAATGCTGAGCATGTTCTTCCTCTTTGTTTTTCTGATTCCAGGTCTTTGCACATTTTGTTGTAATGTTTGGCTTTATCTTCTCCAGCTGATCTTTGAAAATTTCTGTTCAGCTCTTGGGCCTCCTCATTTCTTCCATTTGCTTTAGCATCTCTGTGCTGGAGAGCAAGTTTCATTGTTTCTTTTGACATCCATTTTGACCTTTTCCTTCTTTCTTTTCTTCTCATTGACTTTTTTTTTTTCTTTATGTATGATGTTCCTGATGTCATCAAGAAGATGGGATGACATCAAGATGAAGTTAATAGAATTCTCCAATTTCATTGCCACTGACTTTAGTGGTTCATTCATAAATTTGAATGGTAGTTTTATTAATTCATCTTTCTTCTAAGTGTATGGCTATTACCCTATAACAAGCAGCATTATACATCAAGGTAGATCTTGAAATGTTCTTTTTGATGATGAGTTTGATGCCATTCCTCTTCAATTGGTCATTCCCTGCATAATAAATCAAATGGTGATCAGATTCAAAATGGCCGATACTAGTCCATTTCAGCTCACTAATGCCTAGGATATTGATATTTATGTGTTTCCTTTTATTTTTGCCATCTTCTAGTTTTCCTAGTTTCATATGTCAAAGATTCCATTTTTCCATTATAAATGGGTTTTTACAGATGTTACTCTTAGTTTTAGTTGTGTCCCATTATCAAATGAAGATACTGAGCAACTCCAGTTGCTCTACTTTGAGGAGGCAGTTCTTTCCCCAGTTGTATTTTGAGTGCCTTTCAACCCGAGAGGCTCATCTTCTAGCACTATTTTGACAATATTATGAAACTCTTCATCATGTTTCAATATTCAGTATTCTGGTACTGTCTGATACCATTTCACTACTTTCATAAGGTTTTCAGTGGCTAAAAATTCAGAAGAAGCCTGTTTCTCCTTCTGAGCTGTGTTAATATGGAAGCTCAGTTGAAACCTGTCCACCATGGGTGACTCTGTCAGCATTCAAAATATTAGTGGCATAGCTTTCAGCATCATGGGAACACACAAGCCACCAAAGTGAGAAAAACTGACAGATGAGCTAGCCTTCCTTTTATTCACTATTTTGTTTGTTTAGTTATTCTTCACTTATCATTTTATAGAATATACTTATTATATATTCAGCAATGTGCTAGATGTAAAGGAACATTAATGGTAAACCACATGGAGTGGGCAGCATTGACAAGAGAAATGACAAGGAATAAAAAACAGTATTGAAATTTATAAGACCTCAGTACCTTACAATTTAGTTTAAGTAAAGGTATATATCCCAGAAAGTACTTAAAGCAATTAACAGGCAATAGACACAAAATAATATAATTTAAAGTATATATGAGTATTGACAAGAACAGAAGAGCCACAAATGATTCCATTCATCATTTGAATAGAAATTATGTGTTAGATTATATATA
>NW_006408698.1:3714769-3716497 GCF_000296735.1 Chrysochloris asiatica | reverse complement strand
CTGTCAGGAGCCAGCCCCAACAATCTTATTTGGGGGTCCTTGGAGGGATGCATGGTGCCGGCGAGGAAATGAAGCACATAATCAGTGGGTCTCGATGAATGGTGAGTCTTCTCCTCTCACATTTTATTTCTCCTCTTTTTTCTCCTTTTACATTTTATTTCTCCTTTTACATCTATTTCAGATTCTCAAACAGCTTTTATACTACTCTACACCGTCAATCTATTAATCATTCTTTTCAAAGTAGTGGTCTAAATCACTCATATTAATCATCTCAATATAGAACATTAAGAGCATCAAAATCTTCCTTGTTCCCCTTTACACAGTTAGACAATATCTGATTTCTGTAAGCAAACCTCATTGTTTTAAAAATGTCACGTTAACCTTAAAACATAATTCGAAATCTTAACTCCTATTTCTACCTTCACCTATTATTTTCTATAGATTCATTAATCACAACATGTACCTAAACATTATTTTCTATGGTAACTGACAACACAGTTATTTCTCATGATTGATTAAATAAGAAAAACAAGAAGCATTTGAAGTTTTGTAGTTAAGAAGAAACAGAACAACTTCCTTATAAAAACTCTATACAAAACATCTAGTTAAATTTCTGCTTATGATCTATTACTATTCCCTTAGCCCTAAATTGCATTTTTAGCTAATTTTCTAGAGGTCTTGATGTTCCTGACCGAAACTATACAACATGTTGAATGTAATCTTAAACCTGGACTTGGAAAAACTTTAGCTGGTTTTTCCTAGTGGTGAAACTTATTGTTAATGTGAAAAGCATTCTTTAGGACTATGCATGATTGAATATGGTGTGAATGTGCCTAAAAACAAGTTTCAAATCTTTAATATAATCCTTACTAAGATTCTACTGAAAACTTTTACTATAAAATCAAGAAAATTAAAAATAAACTGATTAAAACAAAGAAACAGAAACTGCAGAGTCCCCACATGAGATTTCTCCTGGGGCCTTGCCTTCCAAGGGGAGACTCATTGTGGCCCTGCTTAACAATGAGCCCTTCATGCTTAGGGTCCTCTGCCACTCTGCCCCTTGGTGTAATGGCCTCTGCCAAGGCACATTCTGCAAGTCTACCTCCTGGCCACCAGCTCTCAATCCCTCTCTTTACATGAATCTAGAGTCTTCAGCTGTTCCCTCTCTCCATTTCTGCCTCTGTCTCTGGTATATTGCTGCTTCTCTGGAGAAAGTCCCGCATTCTGCTTGTGCTCTTTTCCTTTGAAGGTCCTCAGCTGCTCCCCATCTCCATGCCCCCATCTCTGCCTCCATATCTCGCGCTGCTGCTTCTCTGGATAAGGTCCCGCATTCTATTTGTGCATTCCTCTCTTGATGGTCCTAGGATCCTCTGTTTCTGGACTGTAAGATTTAACTACTCCCTGTTTTTGTTACAAAACTTCTACCTTTACAATTGCAACAGTCTCAATTAGTCATGATAACAATTACTCACTATAGAATCATAAGAATCTTATCCCCATCTTTTTTCATCAGACCCATCTATACAAGATCAAAACTATTCAGTGGGGACTCTACCTTTCCCCAAATACTCTTAAACTAAACTCCCTCTTGAAAACTTGTAAGCCAGTCACTTCGAGCCTTTTTCACCCCCTCGCACACCTTTCCCAATTTTAAAACATTCAGTGTTCCCATGCTCTGTTCAAACAACTGCTTCTTGGTCCAGGTACAGATTCCTCAGAAGTATAATT
>NW_006408698.1:3712001-3713844 GCF_000296735.1 Chrysochloris asiatica | reverse complement strand
TAGAAGAATTGATGCCTTTGAGTTGTGGTGTTGGAGGAGAATACTAAAAGTGCCATGGACTCCTAAAAGAACCAAGAGATCTATTTTGGAAGAAGTGCAGCCAGGATGGCTAAGCTTCGTCTCTCATACTTTGGACATATTGCCAGGAGAGAACAGTCACTGTAAAAGGATGTCATGCTGGGTAAGATGGAGTGTCAGAGAAAAAGAGGAAGACCCCCAACGAGATAGATCATCCAGGTGGCATCATTGATGGCGTCAAGTGTGGCAGCAGTGGTGGGGTTGGCCCAGGATCGGACTTTGTTTTGTTCTGCTGTGCATGGGGTCACTATGAGTCAGTTCCGACTCGATGGCACCTGAGAACAACAACAACAGCATTTTAGGTAGCCAATGTCTAATTTTCTTGTCGCTATCTACCTTGTATACAGAGGGGATAACATTGATACTTGATGTGAAGACCCCTTCCCTCTTTGTTGGTATTTGAGCTACTAAATCCATGGATATAGGTCCAGTTCATCAAATTGTAGTAATCTACCTTCATTTCCCTTATCATTTTTTTAATCGTACTCTAGTCAAGTTTCTGATTATCAAGCCATCGAGACTAGGTCAAATGGCTACTATCTGCATTTGGGTGTTGAGACCCTCATCTTTCTCCTGCAGAGTGGATTATGGGTTTGAACCACCAACCTTCTTGTTTGCAGCCCGATGCCTAACTCACAATGCCACAAGTATATTATGAGGCACACTCTATTGAGTGTTTTAAGATCTACATAGTTCCAGGGGGGAATTGTAAAAGAAGAAATTATGAGTGCAGGAGGATTAGGAAAATTTTGTATAAAATTTTACAGGTAGAAATTGTGGGTGATGTGGGAATGTGGGTAAGTACAGGAAGTACATAGGTCTTTTGTTATGTTTCAATCATAATGCATTGGGTAGGGTGCAGGAAGAAATCAAAATGGAAAGACATGCTAGATGTGGAGGTCCTTCAAAGGAAAACTAATTAGTTGAAACTTTATGGTTTAGACAGTGGTGATACTGATGGGTTTTGAGAAAAAAGTAAAAATGAGTAAGTTCATCTTTTAGGATTTGGTTTAGCATAATGGTTAAGAGCTATCTTTCTGAAATGAGACATAACTGGATTTAATCTATGAATTCAGTTCCTATATAGCAAGCATTGTTTTAGTTCCCAGGGCTATTATAGCTATGTATATCGGTGAGACCTCTATTCTCATCCATGGCAGGGGCTAGAAATGATAAATTTTCAAGAAATTTTGGATGGTGCCAAGTGCTATGAAGCAAATGAAACAAGGCAATATGATAATGACTGGTAGAGGTCAGGGAAATTATATTACATGTTCAGAGAAAGCCTCACTGAGATGGTAAAATTTAAGTTGAGACTTGAATCAAATGATGTGATCAGGGACATAGAAGAACAGATTTAAAAACCCTTTTGCAAGAATGGGAATTCCTGGGTAGTGTCAATGGTTAATGTGCTCAGCTGTTAATTGTAAGGTAGTAGATTCAAGTCTACATAGACTTTCATCATAAGAAAGTCTTAGTGATCTATATTTGAAAAATCAGCCATTGGAAATCCTATGGAGAAAAATTCTGGAAACCATAAGGTCATCATTATTTGAAGGTAACTTGGCAGCAATTGGTTTTTGTGGCAACGAACTCGATAAGTCCCAGAAATTTGATAATTTTCTCAGAGAATCTTACTGAAACATTCCCTGGGCAAATTATTGAATGATGCAGAAAGCATCAAGAGAAGATGGAAGGAGTACACTGAGTCACTGTTCCAAAAGGAAATGGTTAATGTTCAACCATTTCAAGAGATACCATATGA
>NW_006408698.1:3697966-3711321 GCF_000296735.1 Chrysochloris asiatica | reverse complement strand
GCATTGGAGGAGACTCATTAACAACCTGCGATATGCAGATGATACAACCTTGTTTGCTGAAAGTGAAGAGGACTTAAAACATTTACTGATGAAGATCAGAGCACAGCCTTCAGTATGGGTAACATCTCAATGTAAAGAAAACAAAAATCCTCACCACTGGACCAATAAACAACATTCTTATCTATGGAGAAAAGATTGAAGTTGTCAAGGGCTTCATTCTTCTTGGATCAACTATCAACACTCACGGAAGCAGCAGTCAAGAGCTCAGACGACGTATTACATTAGGCAAATCTGCTGCACAGGAACTTTTTAAAGTATTGAAGAGCAGAGATGTCAGCTTGAGGACTAAGGTGCGTCTGACACAAGCCATGGTATTTTCAGTAACCTCATATGCATGTGAAAGCTGGACAATGAATAAGGGAAGACCATAGAAGAATTGATGCCTTTGAATTATGGTGTTGGAGGAGAATACTAAAAGTGCCATTGTCTGCTAAAAGAACCAATAGATCTTTTTTTGGAAGAAGTGCAGCCAGAGTGCTCCTTGGAGGCCAAGATGGCTAAACTTCGCCTCTCATACGTTGGACATATTGTCAGGAGGGAACAGTCGCTGGAGAAGGACATCATGTTTGGTAAGATGGAGGGTCAGAGAAAAAGAGTAAGACCCCCAACGAGATGGATTGGCCAAGTGGCAGCATCGATGGACTCAAATGTTGCAACAGTAGTGAGGTTGGCCCAGGATTGGACATTGTTTTGTTCTGCTGTGCATAAGGTCGCTATGAGTCGGTGCTGACTCGATGGCACCTAACAATAACAACAACAACAGAAACAGACAGAAGACTATTGTAGCTGGAGTGAAGTAAATGAAAGGTAAACCTACATAAAACTAGTTGCAGAAGATCTGTTCATGCTTGTCTTTGTAGAACAGGGTGAAGATTTTGTATTTTACTCTAATTATAAAGGGAAGTCATTAGAGTAGGTTTCAAGCAGAATTTTATATGATATGATTTATATTAATTTCCCTCTTGCTGATATGTGGCAGATTGGTAGAAGATATAGACAGTGAGAGTGAATTCCAGATGTGTTTTTGTTCTTATTTTACATTTATTTATTTATTTTTAAGTCTTTATTATGAATTAAGTGATAGTTTACATGGGAGAACATTGGTTTTACATTCATCCTATTGTATTTTATTTCATTGCAATGATTATAATCCCATCTTTGCATCATCATTCAACAGTATTTGCTTCTATTCCCTCTATTGTCTTTTTTATTTTGAGCATACACAAAACCAATCAGGAATATATAATTATTTAAACAACCAAAGGATGCATTCTGCAAGCCTGTCTCCTGACTGCCAGCACACAACCTTCCTCTTTCCATGAGTCTAGAGTCCTCAGCTGCTCTATCTCTCCATATCATCA
Source organism: Chrysochloris asiatica (assembly GCF_000296735.1). Classification (NCBI taxonomy): domain Eukaryota; kingdom Metazoa; phylum Chordata; class Mammalia; order Afrosoricida; family Chrysochloridae; genus Chrysochloris; species Chrysochloris asiatica. Next base: position 3,709,900 of record NW_006408698.1, on the reverse strand, counting down.
TCTCTGCCTCCATTTCTGGTGTCGCTGCTTCTCTGGATAGGGTCCCACATTCTACTCATGCTCTTCTTCCTTGATGGTTCTAGGGTCCTCTGTTCCTGGAATGTAAGATTAACTACACTCCCTTTAATATTATAAAACTTCTACCTTTACTGTTGTGACAGTTGCAATTCATCATGATAACAATTACTCACTACTGAATCATAAGAATCTTATCCCTATCTCCTTTCATTAGACCTGTCTAAACAAGATGAAAACTATTCAGTGGGGAGTCGACCTTCCCCTGCACACTCTGAAACTAAACTCCCTCTTGAAAACTTGTGAGCCAGTCATATCGTGCCTTTATTGCCCTCCCCGCCCCTATTTTAGGTGGCCAATATCTAAGTTGCCTGTCCCTGTCAACCCTGTGTACAGAGGGGATAGGAATGATCCTTGAGGTGAAGATTTCTTCCCTCTCAGTTGGTATTTTAAGCAGCCAGAGTGCTCCCTGGAGGACAGAATGGCCAAACTTCATCTCTCATACTTTGGATATACTGTCAGGAGGGACCAGTCGGTGGAAAAGAATATCATGTTTGGTGGTGGAGGGTCAGAGAAAAAGAGGAAGACCCCCAGCGAGATGGATTGCCCAATTGGCAGCATCGATGGACTCAAGCGTGGCAACAGTAGTGAGGCTGGACCAGGATCGGACAGTGTTTCATTGTGCTGTGCATAAGGTCGCTATGGGTTGGTACCGACTCAATGGCACCTAACAACAACAACACATCCATAAATACAGATCAAGTTCATCAAATTGTAGCAATTTACGCTTGTTTCCTTTAATCTTTTTTTTTTTTTTTTTTTTTTTAACCTTCCTCTACGAATCGGGCTGCGAACCTCAAGGTCAGCAGTTCGAAACTACCAGCTGTTCATTGGGAAAAAGAAGAGGCTTTCTGCTCCTGTAAAGATTTACAGCCTCGGAAACCCTGTACAGGGTCGCTATGAATCGGAACTGACTCCACGGCACATAACAACAACAACAACAACAGTAGAGTTCAAGGAGGTCTGGTAGCATAGTGGTCACGAGTCGGGCTGCTAGCCTCAAGGTCAGCCGTTTGAAACTATGAGCCGTTCCACAGGAGAAAAGTTGAGGCTTTCTGCTCCTGTAAAGATTTACAACCTCGGAAACCCTATACAGGGTTGCTATGAGTCAAAATTGACTCCACAGCAAACTACCACCACCACCATCTAGTAGAGTTCTGATTATCAAGCGATCAAAGCTAGGTCAAATGTGTACTATCTGCATGTGTGGGTGTTCTTGTGCATTTCCCCCCACCTCATTTCAGCTGGACGCTTCACTCTCAGTTCTAGCCCTCCATGGCTATGTCCTTGTCCATGGGCCCAGGAATCTCTAGGTCTCACAACACTTCGGACCAACCAACCCTTCCTCTTCTCTCTCTCTCATCTCCAGGTCTACCCAAGCCTATGGAATGTGGTGAAACTCAACCCATATCTTCATTGCTGCCTTTCCCCCACTTCCACTCACCAGTAGACCAACATGGTGGCCAGCAAGCTTACGTGTCTTCTTTTGCATTCCCTTTGAGTTTCAGTCTTTGATGGGGGTTTATCCTGAAGGCACTTAAATGGTTGTCTTGATGGCTCCCCGGCAAACAATTTTCTTGTTCTTGTAGTAGTCAATCAGACTGCCATTTTTGTTTTTGATTTTCCTGCTGGTTTTTTTTTTTCCAAGGAGTATCTTCTGTTCCTCTAGCTGTTCCAGGCTGGTCTGCTTGTCCTTTCAAGTGGGAATGTCCCACCTCAGAAGGTTCTTAATGGGGCTCAGGATTCCACCTAAGGTCCTAAACACTACATAGGCTCCGCAAGAAGCCTATTTCACTGGGCAAGTTGTAGAGTCCCTTTTAGGTATTCTAATCAGTTACAGGCTGAAGATGGGCTTAAAAGCTTTCTATAATCATGTATCCTGAAAGATGTGTTTTAAAGGTGTAAATAAAACAACTTATTTAAAATCTGTTGCTTTATAGTTATTTTGTCTTGGACGAATTACTTAACCTCAGCTAAGCCTCAATATCCTTATTGTAAAAACTGGATACTAATTGTACTGACATTATAGAGTTTCTGTGAGGATTAAATTACAACTGTACACCATATATTTGACACCTCATTTGTGCTCATTCAATGATAGCAATTATGGTTATTAATACTATGATAGTAATAATAACTCTAGATGTGTGAGAAACTAGAGATATGGAGAAGAGTCAGGATATTATTGCGATTATTATTGAGAGTTAAATTAAAAGGTTAGAGAAGAACAGTGGAAATAAAATACATTGAATAAATGAATACTGAATAGTTAATTTAAATAGCAATACTTAATGACTAATATTCAAATGACTAATAAAATTTAACATTAGTAATTACAGAAAATGAAATCTCACTTCCATTCTGAGACTCAAAATACAATTACCAATGGCTTGTTTTGTCTTCTTTTATTCCTGGATAGCTAAGTAATTTTCTGTAGTGTAGGTTTCTATCACATAAAACAATGATTTATTTAAAGTACTCCCTTGAGACATGGTCAAAATACATCAACCAAGGCTGCAGGTACAATGATTGATTTAGCATGACTTGCAATCTTTTTCACATCTACACCATAAATAAAATCTTCCTTTGCTATGTATTTATACTTAAGATGATTTTCTTGTATTAATGAACAAAAATAAAAATAGACCTTCTATTTGCTATTTCATGTTTTTTGATAGACCTAGCTATCTTGTCAGTGGAAATGCATTGTTAAGTATATTGGTAATTTTCTTCCAACATCATATTAGTTATCAGGAGTCATCATCACTTCAGTTACTCATTTCTGTTTTCTGGTATTGATCATTCATGATAGACCTAGAGAGACTGAGCTTCAAATAACTGGTCTATTATTTATGAAGCTTAATGCACAGTTACCTTGGTGACAGAATATTAACCATAAACTTTAAGGCTTCTGAATATTAAAACCTTAAGAGCTCTGTGGCTTATGTGAATTTATCAATTATATCCTTACAGATAGGTGAGGGAAAGTCAGAAATTAATACATACAAATCATCAGAAAAAGACAGAGAGGATCCAGAAAATTCCTGGTAATCTCAGCTGTTATTTTTCTTTGGGTCTCTGGCTTTTAGAAAAACAGTTATGAAGTGGAATGAGGGGGAAAAGCTCAGTGGATTTGTTGCCTATGTATTTTATAAAACATCCAAATGACATTCATTGCTAAAGTAATAAGATGTGCATATCAGTTCTGATTCAATTACTACTAGAAAATAAAATGTTTTACTAAAATCATGTAACTGTAATCAAATGAAATATTGGGTTGTGAGCAAAATTTGAAACAAATAGCAACATATGCCCTTTTAATGACCTTTCTGACTCTTAAACATACATATGCGTATTCACAATTGTTATTACTCTTCATCAAGTACTGCAAGACTCTTAGAAGTCATACTGAAGCTTATAACCCCTCTGTTTCAGTCACCACTACATGCATAATAGAGCTAAGTTATTGTAGCTTTATAATGTCCCCACTGATGGTATTTAGACTATATTTACCTCTGTGGTTATGCATATCACCTGAACCAGTTTAAGAACTGGGCTGTTGTAGGCTTTGCTGTATCCATGTATACTTTTCAAAAGGAAAACTCATAGGAAGCAAACGTAGGCTGAGACTATTTTATATAGGAAAGCAGGGGACTGATCATGAAAGTCAGTTTGGTTCTTTTTCTTCTTTTATGTTTGTTTCTATCCACTCTGTTCTAACATGTGAATCTCAAAGTTATCTCAGTGGCACCCTAATAGTAAAGATGACTTGCCAGTCTTTCAGCTTCTGGGAAAATTGTCGGGTAAATAAACTGTCAACAATAATTATTTTTCTTATCTTAAGCAGATAGTTAACTGCAACCAGACTTTCCTTAACATTTTCCAAATGTTTCTTTCACATTCAAATCTGCTCTCAAACCTATCCAAAGAAGGTGGATTGGGAAAAGAATTCCCATATCCTATTTCTAGAATTACTGTAAATGTCTTTAGATATATTGTAACATGTATGTTGTTTCAGCTATATTGATCTTGGAAAAATTATTCTTAAAATATGTCTGGTCAAACATTTGTGCTAAAAAATTTTCACATTATGTTATTAGTTTTCACAAAGCACCCTTTTGAGAGGTGAATTAAAAATTTTATTTTACAGATGAGAAAACAAATTCAGAGGGATTAAGTTATTTGCCAAACCATAGAATTTGTAAGTGGTCAAACCTGGATTTAAATCCAGATCTCCCTAGTTATGAAGCTTGTTATTTTTTCCACTATAATAGATGATGATAAAAAAAAGTCTCACTTGTTTCTCTCTACACCACATCCTACCTAGCATATAAATAAGCTTCATAACAGAGACATTGTCTGTCTTGTTCACTGCTGTGACTGTAGTGCCTAGAGAATTCTCTGGTATATTACAGGCATTCAAGACATATTATTTATGACAGAAATCATTAAAGATTTTTTCATTAATTTCAAATTAGATAAATGTATATTAAGTAACAAATGTACCAACTAAGTGCTTCTAGAATCCATCAGAGGGTGAAATTACTGTAGATTGTAGGCTACCTTCAAAGAGGAGTACACACACCTCAGGGGTGTGATAAAAACAATACATTGAGATGGGGAAAAAATATCTATTCATTTTTATATTCTAGTTCATTGTTTTTAAATGTTTGTTTTCATATTCACTTTCTAATGTTGTAAGCTGTTTTTAAGTCACTTCCAACTCATAACAATCCTATGCACAACAGAACAAACCATTGTCTGGGCCTGTGCCATCCTTACAATAGTTGTTATGTTTGAGCCCACTGTTGCTATCACTGTGTCAATCCGTCTCAATAGGGGTCTTCCTTTTTTACAGTGACATACTAGGAACATTCTGGCTATGCTTATTTCAATAAAAATATATTTTATACTCTATAGGGAATTACAGTAAAACCTGTCTATCTATCTAAGCACTTTTATTACTGTTTGTGTGCACTAAGAGACTTGGTCATTAAAAAGACAAGAAAGGAAGGAAAGATCATAATGGATGTCAGAAAATACTCTGAAACTTCCTATTGAACATAGAGAATCTAAACCAACTAGAAAAAATGATGAAATAAAAAAGCTGAATTGAAAATTTCAAGCAGTATCTTGAGAAGACAGTATTATAGTGAAATGTACAAAGATTTGAAGATAAAAAACCAAAAAGGAAGAACACAATTAGCATTTCTGAAGCTGAAAAGAAATGAAGAAAAATGTCAAGCCTTGGATTGCAGTGTTGAAGGATTCTCTGGTTAAAATATTGACTGACATAGGAAATATCAAAAGAAGCTGGAAGAATACACAGAGTTGCTGTACCAAAAATAATTGACTGGTGTTCAACTATTTCAAGAAGAACCATATGATCAAGAACGAATGATATTGAGGGAAGAAGTCCAAATTGCCCTAAACACATTGGTGAAAATCAAGGCTCCAGAAATTGACAGAATGCAAATTGAAATGTTTCAACAAACTTGATGATGTTGTGCAGGAGGCATTCACTAGTCTATGTCAAGAAATTTGGTAGAGACTCATAACTGCAAATTCCAATGAAAGATGAACCAATGGAAGCCAGAAATCATTTTACAATATCATTAATATCACATTCAAGTAAAATTTTGCTGAAGATAATTGAAAAACAATTGCAGCAGTACATTAGCAGGGAACTGCCAGAAATTCAAGTCAGATTCAGAAGAGGACATGTAATGAGGGATGTCACTACTGACATCAGATGAATCTTGGCTGACATAAGAGAATGCCTGAAAGTTGTTGGTGTTGTTGTTATGTGCCATTGGTTTACTTTTGCTTTATTGACTATGCAAACCCTGCAAAAGTTTGGATTGTAACAAACTATGAATAACATTGCAAAGAGTGGGTATTCCAAGATGCTTAATTGTGTTCATGAAGAACCTGTATATAGAACAAGAGGGAGAGACAGAAGAAGTTGGCAGAGCAGAGGCTTTGTACTCTGCTGTCTCTTGCACCTCAGGGACTCTGCCTCTGTCTCAGCCTCTGTGTCTCACATCCTGTGCCTCCTGCCATTGCTAACTGCGTCACCTCTGAGCCAGAAGTGACTCGAAGTTGCCCAATGCTGACAGCAACATGGATCCTCGGTCAACAATGGTTCAGGACTTCCGAATGAGCGCATCACAAACCTGCTTGTGTTTAGTGTCCTCAAATATTGATCCAACTGTAACTTCCACATTGAGCTTGAGGCTTTGAGCCTGGAGCTTCCCATGCCAGTTCACATGAAGGAGGAAGAGCTTGAGGAGCTGCAGACAGATGGAAACCAGAGCAGCCACTACTACATGGAGAGAATTGAGGCAGATCCTGAAGTTAAGAGGAAGTCATTCAGAACATGGCCTGTTTCTCACCCAAATACAGTTGGATATGGGAAAAAAAGGTCCAACCAGGTCTGGTGCAAAACTGGGCAAGATATTTTATGAATAGGTACCTGTCAAAGGAAGACAGGAAGAATTACCTGAGGCAGGTGATGTAGATCTGTTCCAGAGACATGGAGACCAAACTGATGCTGACCATGCTGTTGGCCCAAAAGGTAGCCAATCACATGCCTTCTTTGCTCAGTGATGCATTTTACACAGTTGTGAACTCTATTAACTTGCGTATGTGGCAAATGTGGGCTAATGCATTGGACTGCAAAATCATTTGAACTACAAGGTCAGTGGGTCAAGCTCACCAGCCCCTCCTTGGAAACCCTATGCAACAATGTAGGAGCTCTGGTAGCATAGTGGTTACTAGTTGACCTTCTAACCTCAAGGTCAGTAGCTGGAAACTACCAGCTGTTCCGCAGGAGAACATGAGTCAGTACTGACACCACCGCACACCAATACCACCATCATTCGTGTATGTAGAAATCCTGGTGTGGGCTGTAGCACTCGACTATAAAGTTGGCTTGAACTTCAAGGTTAGTGGTTCAAACTCAGCAGCTGCTCCTTAGGGTTGTTTTGGGTTGGAACAGACTCAATGGCACTTAGCAACAACAACAACTCATGTATGTAAGGAACTTAACCAGAAATGAGATGGACTGAATGGATGACTGCAAAAGTGACTGGCTAAAATGTCCTATCATGACAGCAGTTCAGCTGCTTCTGATGGAGATAGAGTCATGGTCATTTCACCAAAGTTCTTAGAGGAGATCAGCCCAAGATTTGTTGTTGCATAGTGCTGTCAGGTTGGTTCTGAGTCATAGCAACCCAGTATAGGGTTTCCAAGGAATATCTTGTGGGTTTCAATTGCCAGCCTTGTGGTTTGAAGTCCAGTGTTGATCTTACAGTGCCACACTAGAAGGCCCTAGATACTAGCTCTTTATTTCTTTTTTAAAGATGAGTTTTAGGTAAGTGATCCATTAAAATTTTTCTGCATTATAATACTTGCATATATTTGAACAGGTTTCATTACATCTCCCAAATCTATCTCCACATTGTGTCTTTCTCTTATTTTGATTCTATAAGATACCACTTGAAATTTAAATTTTAAAACAGGTTGTAAAAAGAAGAAGAATTGATACCTTTGAGTTGTGGTGTTGGAGGGGAATACTGAAAGTGCCATGGACTGCCAAAAGAACCAATAGATCTGTTTTGGAAGAATTGCAACCAGAGTGCTCCTTGGAGGCCAAGATGGCTAGACTTCGTCTCTCATACTTTGGACACATTGTCTGGAGAGAACGGTCACAGGAGAAGGATGTCATGCTGGGTAAGGTGAAGGATCAGAGAAAAAGAGGAAGACCCCCAACGAGATGGATCAGCCTGGTGGCATCATTGATGGTGTCAAGTGTGGCGGCGGTAGTGAGGTTGGCCCAGGATCGGACATTGTTTCATTCTGCTGTGCATAGGGTCGCTATGAGTCCGTTCCGACTCGATGGCACCTGACAACAACAACAACAAAGCAAAAACAAACAACAGCAACAACAACAAATGTTTTTATTTAAGAAAAAAAATGTCTTTAATGTTTATTAAATTGCATCCTTGGGGCCTGATCTTACAGGAAACAAAACAAAAACAAGAGGCAGTCATTTGAACAGAACAAGGGGACTTTGACTGGTTTAAAATCAGAAAACGTATATATCATGGTTATATCCTTTCATTATATTTATTAAATACATATGCTGCAAACAATCTGAGAAACTGGATTATATGAAGAACGTGGCATAAGGGTTGAAGGAAGACTCATTATCAACCTGCAGTATGTAAATGGCACAACCTTGCTTACTAGAAGTGACGAAAACTTGAAATACACATACTAATGAAGATCAAAGACTACAGCCTTCAGCATGGATTTCATCTCAATGTAAAGAAAATGAAAATTCACACAACCTGATCAATAGACAACATCATGACAAATATAAAAAAGATAGAATACAAAGACTTCATTTTTCTTGGGCCCACAATTAATGCTTATGGAAACAACAGTCAAGAAATCAAATGACATATTGTGTTGGGAAAATCTGCTGCAAAGGCCTCTTTCAGGTAATAAAGAGCTTGGGTGTCATTTGAGTATTACGGTGAACCTGACCCAAGATATGGTATTTTCATTTGTCTCATATGCATGTAAAAGTTGGAAAATAAGAAAGGAAGATCAGAGAAAATTCGATGTATTTGAATTATGGTGTTGGTAAATAGTATTGAAAATACCATGGACTGCAGAAGAACAAACAAATGTGTCTTGGAAGATATATGGCTAGATTACTCTTTAGAAGTGATGATGGTGAGACTCTGCCCCTTGTACTTTGACATATTGTTAGGAAATATCAGTCCCTGAAGAAGGAGATCTTGCTTGATAAAGTGGAGGGAAAACAAAAAAGATGAAGATTTTCAATAGAATGGATTGACACAGTGGCTGCAACAATGGGCTCAAATATAACAACTATTAAGAGGATGGTGCTGGACCATGCAGAATTTCATTTTGATGTGCATAGAGTGATGAGTCAGAACCAACCTTGATGGCAATTAACAACAGCAATAAAGAGACTTGGAAAATTCCAGTCCAGAGGGAAAAATAAATTTAAGAAGATACCTGTAATTCAATGTTCTATATGATAATAAGGTGTCCTAGTAGTATAGTGGGTTATGAGCTGGACTGTTAACCAAAAGGTCAGTAGTTCAAGTCTACCAGGCACTCCACATGAGAATGATTTAGGCTTTCTGTTCTAGTAAAGATATGCAGCCTCAGAAATCCTATATAGGGTCACTATGAATCAGACCCAATTCGGTGGTACACAAGAACTACCACGTGATAACAGGTGTATAGTTTACATCAGAAACAAAGAGAAGAGAATGATCTACACATTTTTATTTTGTTAAGGTGGTGGTAGTGGTGGTGCTGCTGCTGCTAGTGGTGTGTTTATGGAGAGAAGTAGTCAGGAAAAGTTTCAGTTTTTGTTGTTGTTAAGTGTCATTGAGTCGGTTCCAACTTATAGTGACCCTGTATAGGATTTCCGAGGGGCAGCTGGTGAGTTTTGAACTGCTGACCTTGCAGTTCAAACTGACCTTGTGGTTGAATGCTAATCTTACAGAGCCACACTAGGACTCCAGTCAGCAAATTTTCAGAGATAAAATATTTTAAACAGAATCTGATCAGATGAGTGGGGGAACGAGAATTTTCAGGATGCAGGGATGTAACATACTTATTTGTTTAAAGAACTATAGATTATGCATGAATTGCTGAATTAGAGCAGATTGGGGAGTGGCAATATGCTAACATTGCAATCACACGTGTCTGATTATAAACACTGTACGTATACTGAGGGTGAATACTCAATCACTTTAAAAAGCTGTGTAAATTACAGAATTAAAAAAAAAAGGAGGTCACTCATTGAACTAGAGTAGAAGCTTTAAGAATTTGAAAAAAGGTGGTCTGGGGCAAGATGGTGGAGTAAGCAGATGCACTGAACTGAAATTCTGCAACAAAGGGAGACTGAGTTAAACAGATATAGATTATGATCCTGGAACCCTGAGCATTGAAGAATAGGACAGATGGATTGAGCACTGACTGGAAGAGGAAGCTGAGGAGTAGTGGGAGAGAAGAAAAACAAGTCAACTGTGGGCTGGCATGGAGTGGTGCCATCTTGAGGTTTTGTGAATGGCTGTTGATATAGTGACCTGCAGGCACAGGATGTGGCTGGTGTCTGATGGCAAAGGAGTACAGTTCTTCCTTGTTCCTGTGACACCTTGGTAGCTGGTGACGAGGCCAGTCCCCACTCTTACCAATCCAATGAGTAGTGGCACACATTCCTGCACAGTCTTTGCTCTGCCTGGGGTGAGGTGCCTTGCTTAGCATCTCTGATTCTGGAGGCATGTGAAGCTGTACTGAACTATGATACACAAACAGTGAACAGAGAACTAATTGAGTTCACACTCCCCGTCTCTACCAGGAGACAGATCGTGAATGCCTGGGAACTCACCAATATATAATCATCAACTAAATATACATATGATACCACAATATCTCAGATAAAACACAGTTTCAGCTTCCACAAAGAAGCAGAATAAAGTGCCACAAATAAGTGACCAAAGCTCAAAGTCATACAATGTAACACCAGAAATGGTATGGGAATTTATCTGAAAATGAATGTAAAAGAATGTCAATTAGGAAATTTCAAAATATAGACAAAACTATAGAAAATTTCAGGAAACAAATTGACAAGATAATTGTAAAAATGGGAATCATACAAAAACAACTAATATAAAGCCAGAGGATCAGCACTAAGACTTTAGAAATAGATAATACACTGAAAGGACAAATAAATAGAATTGAGATTAATTACTGAGCTTGAAGAAAACTCAATATTCATCTGCTAGAAGAAAATCAGAAAAAAGAACAAAAAACATTTGAAGAAAGTCTAAGATTTATGTGGGACACTATCAAGATAATAACTTACATGTGGTAGGAATTCCAGAACAGGAAGAGACAACAAAAACCCATAGAGAATATTATCCAAAAGTTATTGGAAGAAAACTTTCTTAACATCCTGAAAGACAAGAAAGCCATTCAAGAAGTTGAATGAAATCCAAACAGAATAGAGCCCACAGAAAAATACTAAGACATATTATAATCAAACTTTTAAAACCAAAGACAAGGAAAAAATGCTGAGAGCAGCTCAGGAAAAACAAAAATTTACCTACAAAGAACTAATAAGACTAATCTCTGATTTTTCAGCAGAAACCATGCAGGCAAGAAAATAAAATCGCCAACCAAGAATCCTATATCCAGCAAAATCGTCCACCAAATATGATGATGAAATTACGCCATTTCCAGACAATCAGAAATTTAAAAAATTTGTAAAAACTAGATCAGCATTACAAAAAATACTAAAGGGAGTTCTTTGGACAGAGAACAAACAGCAGACAAGAACCTGAGTCTAACATGGAAACCAATAACAGTCAACAATTTAAGACTAACATACATGACAATATCACCTAGATTTTAGATATACTATTGAGCTCTGGTAGCGTTGTGGTTCCGAATTGGGCTGCGAACCGCAAGGTCAGCAGTTCAAAACTACCAGCTGCTTCGCGGGAGAAAGATGAGGCGTTCTGCTCCCATAAAGATTAACAGCCTCGGAAACCCTGTGCAGGGTCGCTATGAGTCGGAACCGACTCCACGGCACATAACAACAACAACAAATTGTTATATCTATGTCAGTTCCAACTTATAGAGACCCTGTATTGGTTTTCCAAAGAACAGTTGGTGAGCTTGAACAGCTGGCTTTGTGGTTCAAACTGACTTTGCAGTCCAGTGCTTATCCTACAGTGCCACACCAGGATTCCAGACCTTAGATATGTTGTTGTTGTTGTTGTTGTTGTTAGGTGCCATCGAGTC
>NW_006408698.1:3684756-3686003 GCF_000296735.1 Chrysochloris asiatica | reverse complement strand
GTGGCTATTGTAAATGTATTGTTTTCTTAATGTCCTTTTCATCGTTATTGTTGTTGCTATAGAGAAATCCAATTGATTTCTTTATGTTGATCTTATACCCTGCCACTTTGCTGAATCTTTTGATGAGGTCTAATAGCTTTTTTACTGAGTCCTTGGGGTTTTCTATGTATCAGATCATATCATCTGAAAATAAGGAGAGTTTTACTTCCTCTTTGACGATTTGGATGCCTTTAATTTTTTTATCATGCCGTATAGCTCTGGATAAAACTTCCAGCACAATATTGAATAGGAACGGTGATAAAGGGCATCCTTGTCTGGTTGCTGTTCATAGAGGGAAGGTTTTCATTGTCTCTCCATTGAGTATGATGTAGGCTGTTGGTTTTGTATATATGCTCTTGATTATGTTGAGGAATTTCCCTTCAATTTCTACTTTGTTGAGCGTTTTTATCAGGAATGGATGTTGGATTTTGTCAGATGCCTTTTCTGCGTCAATTGATATAATCATGTGGTTCTTTTTCTTTTTTTGTTTATATGATGAATTACGTTGATTGTTTTCCTGATATTGAATCATCCTTGCATCCCTTTTATGAAAATCACTTGGTCATGGTGTATTATTTTTTTGATGTGCTGTTGGATTCTGTTGACTAGGATTTTGTTGGGAATTTTTGCTGTCTATGTTCATGAGGGATATTGGTCTATAATTTTTCTTCTCAGTGATGACCTTCCCTGGTTTTGGTATGAGGGTTATGCTTGCTTCATAAAAAGTACTGGGGAGTTTTCCATCCTCTTCTATGTTCTGGAATAATTTGAGTAGAATTGGTGACAGTTCTTCTCTGAATGTTTGGTAGAACTCACCCATGAAGCCGTCTGGGCCTGGAATTTTGTTGGTCGGGAGATTCTTGATGGTCTGGTCAATTTCTTCTTTTGTTATAGGTTTGTTCAGATTTTCTACTTCAGTCTGAGTAAGTTTAGGTAGGTTGTGTTTTTCTAGAAATATATCCATCTGATCCACATTTTCGAATTTGTTGGAGTACAGCTCTTTGTAGTATTCAGTTATTATCTTTTTTATTTCGTTTGGTTCTGTTGTGACTTCACCTATGTGGTTTCTAATACTATTAAATTGCTTCCTCTCCCTCTTTTCTTTAGTTTTGCCAATGGTTTGTCAATTTTATTAATCCTTTCAAAGAACCAGCTTCTTGTCCTGTTGATTCTTTCTATAGTTTTTCGGTTTTCCATCTCATTTATTT
>NW_006408698.1:3677054-3684656 GCF_000296735.1 Chrysochloris asiatica | reverse complement strand
ATTATTTGCTCAGCATACAGGTTGAATAAGTATGGTAAAAGAATACAACCTTGTTGCACACCTTTCTTAATTTTAAACCATTCAGTGTACCCATGTTCTGTTCAAACCACTGCCACTTGGTCCAGGTCCAGGTTCCTCATGAGCACAATTAAGTGTTCCGGAATACTCATACTTCGCAATGTTGTCAATAGCTTGTCATGGTCCACACAATTGAAAGCCTTTGCATAGTCAATAAAGCACAGGCAAACATATTTCTGATATTCTCTGCTTTCATCCAACATCCATCGGACATCAGCAGTGATATCCCTCATTCCATGGCCTCTTCTGAATCCGGCTTGAACCTCTGGAAGTGCTCTGTCAATGTAGCCATTTCTGTATTACCTTTAGCAAAATTTTCCTGGCATGGGATATCAAAGAGATTGTCCAATGATTTCTGCATGTTGGGTCACCGCTCTTTGGAATGGGCACAAATAAGGATATCTTCCAATCAGTCGGCTAGATGTCTACCAAATTTCTTGGCATAGATGAGTGAGTGCCTCTGGTGCCGCCTCACTTTCTTGAATGATTTCAATTTTGATTCCATCAATGCCTGATACCGTGTTCTTTGCCAATTCCTTCAATGCACCTTGGACTTCCTCCTTCAGGATCATTGGCTCTTGATCATATGCTACCTCTTGAAACGGTTGAACATGAACCATTTCCTTTTGGTACAGTGACTCTGTGTATTCCTTCCATTTTGTCTTGATGCTTACTTTAGATATAGAAGTATCCAAAGTAAAACTGACCTATAAGGCTGAAAATAGAAAACCAGAGATATAGTTTTAAGAAAAAAAACAAAACCATAAAGTTAAAATAGGGAATAATGTAGTTATAGAACTTCCAGATAAAGAAGAAATCAAATAGATTTCAAGAAAAACAAACAAACAACTAACCTATCAGCAACCCTAAAATATAGACCTTAATCCTAGCCCTAGGCCAACCCTTATTCTTAACACTAACCCTAGACCTAATCATAAACCTACTAATAAAGTCTTCAGGCTAGCCAAGACCTAGCCATAGTCCCAACCCTAACCCTCACTCCTTACTCCTACCCACACACCCTGTCTCCCCAAATAGGTAATTATTTTATTATCATAGTTAGTTGTTATTATTGTTGCTAAGTGTAGGTTCTGATTCATAGTGACCCTGTATAGGGTTTCTGAGAAGCTTCTGGTGTTTCAAACTGACCTTGTGATCAAACTGATCTTGTGGTCCAGTGCTTATCCTACAGTCCTACACCAGGATTCCCACTATAGTTAGTACTTTCATTAAATGATAGAAAAATGTATCTACTATGTGATATTATTTCAATAAAAATATTTTTTAAATTCTGAAATAACTTAGTATAGGATGCAAAGAAGGGGTATCATAGGATAACACAGAAGAAGGACTGAAAGTTTTGGGAGATCAATGGAGAAAAAGGGGAAAATGACTTCTTGATTTCAAGTCTGAGTGAGGTTATTATACCATTGACATATAAAGTAATAATGAGTTGAGGGGGCAGTATTTTGAAGTAAGAATAATTTAGATACAACATTTTAGGGAAGGAATATCCAAATATAAATGTCTAAGAGGGAACTAGAGATTCTTGAAAGGAGTTCTGGAAGAAATCTGGGAAGGAGTTGTAATTTGAGAACTATTCTCATTATATATTAATTTATCAAATATTCAATTGTATGCCAGGTACTATGTTAGACATTAATACTAGTTGTTATTGTTTTTGTTGTTAAGTGCCGTCAAGTCGGTTCTGACCCATAGCGACCCTGAACAGGGTTTCTGAAGCTGTAAATCTTTATGAGAGCAGAAAGCCTCATCTTTCTCCCACGGAGCAGCTGGTAGTTTCGAACTGCTGACCTTGCGGTTCACAGCCTAATTCATAACAATGATGTTACCAGAGCTCCTTATTAATTCTAGAGTAGGGAATAAAACAGATATGGTACCTGCCCTTAAGATGCTTATAGTCAATGGGGAGAGTCAGATAATTAGCAAACAAAATGTATACATACAATTAAAACTGTGATACATTCCTTGAAAGGTGGCTTACTTAAGTTGATCAAAGAAAGCCTCTCAGGAAGTTCTATTTAAACTGAACACTGACAAACCAGAAGGGACCAGACATGTCACGTGAAAAGAAGAACACTGTAGGATGACAAAACAAGAAATATATTATGTGGAAAAGAGCTTTATGTACTATGGGAGAAAAATGGCCAGTGTGACTTGAGTTTGCTGATAAAGGATTGTAGTGGCATAGTATGATTCTGGAAAGAAAGACAGAAGACAGATTATGGAGAACCTTGAGAACCAAGCAAATAATTTTGTTTTCTTTTTCTTATGTTGCTGTTGAGTGCTGTTGAGTCACTTTCAACTCACAGCGCCCTAGCATAGGGTTTCCTAAGAACAGCTGGTAGGTTAGAACTGCTGACTAGGTTAACAGACTAGTGCCTATCATATAGCACTAGAAGTTATTGAAGAATTTTAACTGGGAGCAATGATGACTTAATTTACCCTTTAGGTTTTGTGGATTATATAATGCAAATAATTAAAGGTTTGAGCACAGAAGTATTTTCAAAAGGAGAGAGTATAAACACAGAAATAAGAAGGTGAGAGCTCAGTTTTAGGGAATGCTCACCATTAAGCTATGAGTAGAGGTAGATGTGCCAGCAAAGAGGAAAAAAAGGATGTTAACAGAGGTACGAAATGTGTCATGGAAGTCGATGTAAGGGAATGTTTCACAAAACAGAGGCTGGTAAACATCACTTATGCTGAAAAATCTTGGAAAGGAATGAAGTCTGAGAAAATGCCTATATATTAGGGAGTAGTTAGTTAGCCTTTAAATAATTTTAGCTTCCGTAGAGATGAGAACAATGAAGGTACAGGCAGTGAGTAGAGATCACACTTCTGAAAATTTGTTAGTTGATGGCAAGATAAAGTAGAATGATGAGTAGAAATAGCACATTCAAATAAAGATCTTTTCAGCATAGTTGGGACCCATTGTAGTTTGGATTTAGGTGTGGAGTTAGAGATGTGGGTTGGAAATGTGAAAATAGGTAAATGATATTTGAGAGATTAAGGGATAATTTAAAGGTCAAGAATTTGGAGGATGTCGAAAATGATGTGATAAAGATCATATGTGCTAGAGTTGAATTTAATTTTTGAAGGAGTGAGACCTTGTTGCCTAAGGCTGGAGAAAAGAGAAAGTAAATGTAGCACGAAACTTTGAAGTAGAGTGGTAAGAAGTTTAGGGAGTTCATGGTGGTCAGCATTGATTTTCATCAATCAAAACGAACACTATATATTCATGTGCAATTAAATGAACGTCTTAAAGGGCAGGAACTAAAGATTATCTTGTTTGTTGTGTTTTTTTTTTTATATTTCCCATAGTACATAATAGCTTCTTGCACATGGTAGGTGCTCAATTAGTATAGATTGGTTGCTGGATGTGATTTCTTTCCTCAAGGACGTACAACTGATAATAACCAAACAACGGTATGTGATAATTTCCAAAAAGAGTGACGTTGCTAAGAAGTCCTGAAATATTTTAAAAAAAGGAAGTGTGCCTGTAAATTGGGATGATATGGGAATCAGTTTTTAGTTGGGCCTTAATACTTGGCTATATTTAATTGATTCTATTTTCCTTTTCATTGTGATTTCGGTAACAATTTACAAAATAACTTAGTTTTCCATTCAACAGTTCATACATTGCTTTGTGGCATTGATTGCAATCCCACAGTGTAACAGCACTCTTCCTAGTTTCTTCCTTTGCTTCCTGTGTCAACTCATCTTTCTTTCCTATCCATTTCTGTCTTCTGAGCTTATCCCTTGACTAAATTTAAAGGCAAACTTTTAAGTAAATTGGATATGGGTTTTTTTTATATATCTAAGAGTTGGATAATGACTTTATGGTGAATTGAAAAGATTATAACAAGCAGGAAATATGTTAGAAAATCAGTAAGAGGTTATTCAGGAATTTTATGAGACGTAGGAAACAGAAGATAAAAGTGAAAAGGGGACCCTAACCTAGGTCAGGAGGTTGGAAGCTTTGAGGTCTTTGGTCTGTAACAGTGTCTTCCCAAATGAAAAGAAGCTATTATGCCACCTTACTCTTCTTCTCCCTGCATAAAAAAAAAAAAAAAAAAAAATCAATGGAAATAGCATAAGATAACATTGTTGTTGTTAAGTGCTGTCACATAGGTTCTGACTCATAGCAACACTGTATAGGGTTTGCGAGGCTGTAAATCTTTGTGGGAGCAGAAAGTGTCATCTTTCTCCTGTGGAGTTGATGGTGGGTTCAACCACTGAGCTTGTGCTTTGCAGTGTAGTGCTAACCCTCTACAGCCATCTATCCCTTAGGGATATTGTGAGGCTCACATATATATGAAACATTAATGAAAGCATTTTGACAACTATAAATGTTTGGAAAAAGAGGATAGGTATTTGTGTTTTTCTTTCAAGACAGAAACTTTGTTTACTATGATTAGGTTTTATTTAAAAACAAAGAGACACTACTTCACCAACCATTATAGACGCTAAAAAAGTCTAAGCCTATGCCCAAACCATTAGAGTTTTATCTCACCACAGGATTTCTTTTTTGATGCCTAAAACCACACACACACACACACACACACACACACACACACACACACACACACATATATATATATATTCATTTTTAGAAATGAACATACAAACCTGATTATTACTCCACCTAGAATATGCAAGAGCTAGCATTTAACTTTAAGGTTGGTCCTTAAAAATCTGCAAAAAAATTTTGAAATAAAGATTTTTTGCTGTCTCATATATGCCACATATTCAACTTTTCATTCTGAGTATAGGTTGTAAATATGTTTTTAGAGCAAGGCATGTAAAAAATGGAAAAATTTAACCTTGGATTATTGTATTAGTCATTCAAACAATAAATATTTTTAAATTGGTTAAAATACTGTCTCAACCACATTTTTCCTCCCACTCCTTTCTTTATATACCATATTTGGTTAACCAAATAATAATCTGTGTGACCTAGATAAAAAATCAATGCAATTGCCAAAGGAGCCTAAATTAAAACCTAACACCTTCAGGACCTAGGATTATCCACATTATTTACAGAAGGCTGGTTCACAGGGAGATGTGTGTATGTGAATGTAGGTGTATAGATGTGGGATGGGTAGAGAACCTGTTAGTATATCCAAATGTATGTCAGCCTAAGGAGATAAACTATCTTCCTACTCTTAGTCTTGGAAATCTACCTTGAAGTTTTTGAATCCAAGACTGTATGTCTAATTTTCACCTTTTATTTTTTGAGTGAATGACTGACATAAGGATCCAAATGGTACTTGGAAGATTCTATTTTAAGGCCAAAAGCTAGCACAGCAGAATAATATTTAGAAAGTAAGCATAAGGAGCTTGAACAATTGTCTCCTTTTTGTCAGAAAGATAGTGTTTTAGTTTTATTCCCATCCATTTTCACTAGCTAGAAGTGCTAAGAAAGGCAGTACAGTAAGGGAGAAATTGACCTGTGTGCCATAGTATTCTATGCAAATGAATACTGCAATAGAAAAACCATCACTCATGTGTATATGAGTATAGTTTTTTATAGATTCTGATGCACTCATCTTTTTATTTTTTTCCTTTAATATCTATGGAGAATATATCAGCAACTTAAAAAACAATTTTTAAGATGCTTTATTCTTTTTTTTTTTTAATGTTTTATTGTGTATTGTGTGATAGTCTACATGGGGGAACATTAGTTTTACATTCATTCCATCATACATCGTCTCATTGCCATAGTCACCATGCCGTCCATGCATCATCACCCAACCTGCCCGCCCTCCCCTCAGGGTCCTCAGCACACAGCACCTCTCTCTCTCCAGATCCCTAGTCCCCAGCCATTCCATCTCTTCATGTCGTCCTCTCTCTTCACGTCATCCTCTCTGTCTCAGTCTCAGGCCTCACTGCTCCTCTGGGTGGGGTCCCGCTGTCCGCTTTTCTCCATTGATGGGCCCTCCGCTCCTAGACTGAAAGGTTAATCACTCCTCTCCTTGCTATAAAATGTCCACCTTTACATTCCCAGTCCTCACAATCAGTCCTGGTAACAATTATTCACCCTTGCTTCCCAAGGGACCCATCTGCATTTCTTTTCATCTGCCCTTCCTAGACATGTCGGATACTATTCACTGGACACTCTACCATCCTCCCTGCCCTGTGGATCTAGGTTCCCTCTTGAAAGCTTGTAAGCCAGTCACTTCTTGCCTTTGTATCCCTTCTCCCATTTTGGTTAGTCAATGTTCAAGATGGCCATCCCTATGTACTCTTTGTGTGGAGGGGGTGGGAATAGTTCTTGGAGGAGGGATTTATTTCTTCTTTTGGACTGCTGCATTTATAGGTGGATGTCCAGTTTATCAAAGTGTATCAGATGATGCTCTTTTTCCTCTTCTGTCTTCTTCGGGTTGAGCTCTGTTCGTTCCATCATTGGAGCCATGGCAAGTGGGTATCATCTACAGGTGTGGGTGTTCCTGCATCTGTCTGCCCTCTTCTTATCAGTTGGTTGCTTCGGTCTCCACTCTAGTCCTCTGTGGATGTGTCACTGATTCTGAGCCCATAAGTTCCCAGGTCTTGCCTCAGTGCTGGCCGACCAGGTCTCCACCCAGGCTCACCATAGTCTGCTTAACGATGCAGGGCTTAGCTAGCTGCTTCTTTGATGTTCTTCAATTACTTCTCTTTATGGGTGACGTGCATGGTCGCCAATCAGAACGCGTTTTCCCCTTGCATCTTAGTCTTGGAGGAGTATTTACACTGAGAGGACCCAACCACTTGCCTTGGTGTCTCCTGGACAGACAGCTTGTTTGTTCTTGTGGTTACAGTTGGACTGCTCTTGTTGTTTTGTATTTTTCCTGTAGGTCCTTCTTTCAAGAAGTGTCTTCTGGTTTTCTGGCTGCTCCAGGCTGGTCTGCTTGTCCTTTCAAGAGGAAAGTTTCCCTTCTCTGATAGTCTGGATGTGGTTCAGGGTTTCTTCTATAAGTCTTATGTAATGCAGAGGCTCCTCATGAGGTCTCCTTCACTAGATACATTGTAGCCCCATTTTAGGTATTCCAATTGGTTATAGGCAGAAGACGGACTTACAAGCTTTCTATGGTGATATTTCTGATTATTCCTTTTCCTCTACCTCCAGTGACTGTTTTATATTATAATGCTTGGAAACCCAAGGTTCAAAAGTCAGCCAAGTATCTCAACATTATTCCCCCCTTTTCCACATTCCAACCCTGTCCCAGTCTCTGGATCCCAGAGCCCTGTTGTTCCAAGGCTGTGCCTACATCCGTTTTAACCTCTATCCCATTTAGCTCATTTATACCTGCCTAATTGTTCTCCCGTCTGCCTTGTTCTTCCATTCCCCTCTCCTTACTTGTATATTGTCCCCCTCCCCAATACCCAAATTATCCTGTGTCTATTCCCTGACCTGTGCTCTGCCTTTCCCTCCCACCCTTATTCCTACCCCTACGTCCTAGCAACCTGCTAAGAATCCACTTTAGTGGATTAGTATGGGTTCTTTTTCTTAGTCTTTTACATTAG
>NW_006408698.1:3665148-3673778 GCF_000296735.1 Chrysochloris asiatica | reverse complement strand
GTTGTGGTCTGAGAAGATTCTCTGTACTATTTTGATGCTTGTGAATTTATGGAGGCTTGCTTTGTGGCCTAACACATGGTCAATTCTGGAAAATGTTCCATGCGTACTGGAGAAGAATGTGTATTGTGCTGTTGTTGCATAAAATACTCTGTATATGTCTATGAGGTCAAGTTGGTTGATTGTGTTGTTAAATTCCTCCGTGGCATTGTCAAGTTTCTTTCTGGTTGTTCCATCCCTTTTTGAGAGTGGTGTGTTGAAATATCCTACTATAATTGTGGATTTATCTATTTATTTCTTCAATTCCATTAAGGTTTGCTTCATGTATCTTGGTGCTCTTTCGTTGGGAGCATATATATTTATTATGGTTATGTCCTCTTGCTCAATTGACCCTTTGAGCATGAGATAGTGTCCTTCTTTGTCTCTTATGCTGGTTTTTACCTTAAAGTCTACTTTGTCGGAGATTAGTATGGCCACTCCTGCTTGTTTATTGCTGGAGTTGGATTGGTAAACTTTTTCCCATCCTTTGACTCTCAGTCTGTTTTTGTCCTTGTGTGGAAGGTGTGTCTCTTGCAAGCATCATATGGATGGATTTTGTTTTTTTTATCCATTCTGCCACTCTTTGTCTCTTCACTGGTGCATTAAATCCATTGACGTGCAATGTAATTATCGATAAGTATGTGTTGTTTACTGTCATATTACTTTTTTGGTGTTGTTGTTTGTTCTTTGTTTCTGCTTTCCTTCTTGTATTGGGTTTGTGTTTTTTGAGTTGATTCTGGTCGGTTTCTTCCCAGTTTCTTTGGTCATTTGTTCTGTTTGGGAATTTGTTTTCATGATGTGTTGTGGGGTGTTAACTTTCTTTGGGGTTACCTTGTAGTCTACTAGCTTTTCTCTGCATTTAGGGTACTCCATTGCAAGCTGTGAGTTACCTAGTATCTCTACCACCTTGGCTTCTGTTGTTGCGTATGTCCCTTCTTTGAGATTGATATGTTTACGTCCTTCAGTTGATCTCTGGGCTCTCTTGAGTTTGTTGTTATAGTCTTTTTCCATTCTGGCCTGTTTTCTGTTGGCTGTGTTCCAGATGTTGTTACCTTACTTGTCAGTCTCTGTTTGTCGTCTGTTCTTGTTAGTTCTCTGTTCACAGAACACCCTTTAGTATGTTTTGAAGTGCTGGGTTGGTTTTGATAAATTCCCTCAGATTCTGTTTTTCCTGGAATGTTTTGATCACAGCACCATATTTGATTGGTAGTCTTGCTGGATAGATGATTCTTGGTTGACAGTTTTTTTCTTGCAGGGTTTTGTATATGTCTCCCCATTGCCTTCTTGCCTGCATTGTTTGTTCTGAATAGTCAGTGCTTAATCTAATTTGTTTACTTTTATAGGTTATGTTTCTCTTTTCCCTGGCTGCTTTTAGTATTCTTTCCTTGTCTTTGATTTTGGAGAGCTTGATTATTATATGTCTTGGACACTTTATTTTGGGATCTATCTTTCCTGGGGTACGCTGGGCTTCTTGAATGTTTATCTTCTCGTCTTTCAGGATGTTAGGGAAGTTTTTCTTCCAGAAGCTCTTCAACTACTTCCTCTGTGGACTTCTTTGATTCTTCTTGTTCCAGGACACCAATAATTCTTACATTGTTCCTCTTCATGTTATCCAGTATGAATCTTAGACTGTCTTCAGATTGTTTTATCCTTTTAGCTGTTTGTTGTTCTATCTTGGCAGTATTGAGAGATATGTCTTCCATCTCGCTAGTTCTGGCTTCCATCCTCTCTAGTCTGCTCCTTTTCTCTTTCAGGCTATTGTCTATTTCTGATATCTAATTATTCATCACCTGGACATCTTTTTTCAGGTTTTGAATTGTTTCCATTGCTGTGTCAATCCTATTAGATTGTTCCTGCAGTACTTTCCTTACTTCTTCCTTATTTTCCTCGACCCCCTTTTCAGAGTATTTGAATTTGTTTCCATATCATTCTTCTGAATTCCCTCTCAGACATATTCAGAACCCGCTCCTCCTCCTCTATAAAGCTTTTGTCATTTGCATCTGCTGGACTCTTCTGCTTTTGGATGTGTTTCGATAATGTTAATTGTTTCTTGTTGGGCATTATTATTCTTGTTTTATTGTAGTTATTATTAATATGCTCAGAAGATAGGTGTCTCTTGCTGTCTGTAATGTGTAGTAGGTGTGGTTAGGTCTTGTCTGCGTAGTGGCTGTGGCGGGCAGGACGGCAGTCGTTTGGGGTCCAGTGTGGTGGCACGGGGTCTGGCAGGGGGGTGGGGCTCAGGGTGGTCCGGTGGGCAGGGCATGTGTCATGTGGGGTGCGGCAAGCAGGACGGGTCCCACGGGGGTTCTGGGAGGCTGGGTGGAGCTCTCGCTTGTTATGCCGTGTGGGCTGGATCAGTGGGGTGTGGGCGCGGGCTCCGAGGCTGAGGGAATGATTCTGTGGGGGAGCGTGGGGTCGGAGGTTGGGGCGGAGCTTGTGCGGGGTCCTCATTTGCGGGGCTGTGTTGTGCGTGATCAGTCAGGCGGGGCAGGGCTAGCGGTGGGTCCCGTGGTCAGGGTGGCACTCGCGTGAGGTCTGGCAAGCAGTGTGGGCTGTCGGGGGGTTTGGGCAGCCTGTGTGGGTCTCTCGCTTGTTATGGTGTGTGGGCAGGGTCGGCGGGGTGCGGGTGCACGGTCTGAGGTGGAGGGAACGATTCCAGTAGGATGTTGGGGCGGGGCTTGTGCGGGCCCTGGTGGGTGGGGCTTGGTCACGCTTGATCAGTAAGGCAGGGCGGGGCTAGCGGTGGGTCCCATGGGTGGGGCGGTGCTTGCGCAAGGTCAGGTAAGCAGTGCAGGGCCCGTGGGGGTTCAGGTGGCCTGAGTGGGGCTTTCACTTGTTATGTCGTGTGGGCGGGGTCAGTGGGGTGCGGGTGCGCAGACTGAGGCAGAGGGAACAATCCCCTGGGGGAGCATGGGTTCGGAGGTCGGCGCAGGGCTTGTGCAGGGGCCTGGTGGGAGGGGCTGGGTCGCACATGATCAGTCAGGCGGGGCAGGGCTGGCGATGGGTCCGGTGGGCAGGGCTGTGCCCGCGGGGCGTTTGGGCGGCCTGTGTGGGGCTCTTGCTTGTTGTGGCGTGTGGGCAGGGTCAGCAGGGTGCGTATGCATTCCAAAGGTTAGGGCACGCTCAGGTGGGTGCTTGTGTTCTGGTTTGGTCGGGGTCTGGGAAGGTGGGGGTGTGGGGAATCGAGGGGGTAATGGGGCGGGTGAGTGCATTTCAATTGGGCGGGGTAGAGGCTGCTCTGATGATGTCACACAGTCTTCGTTTTTTTTTTTTTCTTCTCTCTGTGTTAACTGACTTCTCTCTGCCCACTGCAAGAGCTGAAATTACACACTAGGGCAGAGGTCCCTCTCCTTCTCTTCCCCTTTCTCCAGTGGCTCCCCCTGTTCAAGGCTCCTTGTTACTGGAAGCTCCGCTGTCTGCACGAGCTGGTTCTAGCCCTGCCCCCCAAGCTCAAAGGAGTTGGGGCTGTCACTGCACGCAGCGGCAGGCACAAGTTTAAAAAGCCAGTAGTTCCTCAGTATGGTGATTTGTTTTTTAAAGCGAGTTTAAGATTTTGAAGTACTGAGACTTATGGTGGCTTTAAGGGTGTGGGTTCACCACAGGAAGGTTTCTTTCATGAGTTCCCCCTTCTCCGAACCCGGAGCCCCTCTCACCCATGCTGTCTGGCCGCCATGGCAAACCGGAAGTAAAATGCTTTATTCTTAGTGTATCTGTGAGGGAATCAAATATATGAACTCAGAATTCACCAGGACATATGCTTTGTTGTTGTTGTTGTTATATGCCTTAAGTATATATAATTTGATGAAATCCAGGAATATTTTGTTCTTTCCAAATGAATCCACCAATGGATAGAAGGGTCCCAACCATATTCCTCATTATTAGACTATCAAAATGTCTAAAACTAATACTGCTTGTTGTTGTTAAGTGCCGTCAAGTTGATTCCGACCAATAGCAGCTCTGTATAGGGTTTCTGAGTAGGGGATGGTGAGCTTGAACCGCCGACCTTGAAGTTCAAACAGCTTTGCAGTCTGACGCATTAACCACAGTGCCACACCAGGACTACAATACTGCTTATGGGCTCTGTTATTTGTAACCCAGTGAAGTGGTTAAAGTGTATCTTCCCATTTGGGGACATGCGGTATTCAGAAAACAGATAACAAAGTTCTTATAGTGCAAGCATTGCTTTTCCTACAGACTAATTTCCATCAACCCTAGACCTGTATTTTACAAAGGAGGCACACTAATTTTAATGATGATGAATCTGGGATTCAGAAATCTTAAATGATTTACTTATCACTCCAGGGTGAATAATGGGGTAGATAAAGGGTGTAAAACCAGGTGTAAAAATGAAACCAGACAAAATAAGTTGGATTACCATTTAAGTCTATGCTCATGACTTGACTATCCTGCCTTTCAAGTAAAAAGTGACTTAAATTTCAGCATAGTGCCCATTTCTACAACAAGGTAGTAAATTACACTTTTAGAAGTCACATCAGTCACCTTCTTCTTCCCCTCAGGGATAACCTCTGACACCCGACTCCTGCCGAAACCAACAATCATAATTTTTTAGGGTGACTTTCAAAGATTATTGAATTTGTTTGATTTAAAAATATGACAGATAGGGTAGAGGTACAGTGAAGATCTCTGTCAGCAGTAACACAGAATACCAGATGAAGCTGATTCAGAGGAGAGCTCCAAAATTTGAACCACACATATAGGAATATTTACAAAGTTTGAAGGCTTATAGCTAATGAAACTTATAGTAGAAGCAAGAAATCTTAGATTTTTTAATATGCTGGTCTCAACTGCCCAGAGCCAACAACTTAGGCAAGACCAAGCAGAGGAGCAAGCAGACCTGCCATGGACTAACACCTGCGGGAATCTCAGAAACAAAGGTGGACAATATTGATTGTTTGGTTTTGTTTTGTTCTGATTTTATTTTATTTTATTTTTGTATCTGTTCATTGGCCTCTTGCTGTCTGTGCACCTCCATTATGGTGACTAGAGGGGGTGCCTGAGTGAGTAGACACCACCACCCACACCACTGGAGGGTTCTTATACCATGCATGCACACAGATGCTCAGCAGTCAAAGGTCCAGTCCCCCTTAAAACTAACCCAGCAGTGCAAATCGGCCACAGCTGGCCCTGAACTGTTTATTAACTAGGGAAAAGGCCAGAACATGGGTCGATTAAAAGGCCAGTCCCTGCTTAAAACCAACCAGCAGCAAAAATAGCCACAGCCGGCCCTGAACTGTTTATTAACAGGGACAAGGCCAGAACAGAGGGTGTGGAGTAGGAGACAGTCTAAAACCAAAACAGGCCAAAACTGAATCATGAGGTACAGAATAACAACCAACAAAGGCATCTTGAAATTTATTTGGCAGCTTTGAAGGCAAGAAGCTGAAAGAGGATATTAAAGTCATATTAGGCTACAGATTTCCTTCTTCTCTCTCTCCTTTCTCTTTTCTGTGATTATAGACTCAGTATCCAATTTGTTTTGTTTTTGCTGTTGCTGATTGTTTTTAAAAAATTTTTGGTTCCCCCTTTTACCTTTAGGGGGCTCTTTCTCTCCCTATATTACCCAAGAAGACACAGCAATTGCTGCCATAAAGTCAAGCTAAAATCACACCCTATAAAACCCCACAATCCAGGCAAGAAACAATACCAACTGCCATACAACAGGGAAGCAGACATCACCTTCAAAAGTTACTCTGAGTTAAGTAATAAGAATAGTGAAAAGGGAAGCCCACATCCTGATCACATCTCCCTGGAGGCAATCAGAAAGCATAAAAAAATACGAAAACACACATTCAATTAAGTATTAAGGCCACAGCTAACCACTGAACATGTCCAAGAAGCAAAATCAGTTGACCATATCAGCACATGTCCAAAACAAGATAAAATGTCTGAGACAAATGACCTAGAGGTAGGCCTCGACTCCATTCTGGAAGGAGGGCAGGCCTTGGAAATACGTGAAGAAGGAATTCAGAAAAATGATTATAAAATGTTTAAAAACAAGGAGTTGAGAAAAATAAGGAAGAAGTCAGGAAAGTGCTATAGAACAATCAAATGAGATAGATACAGCATTGTAAACAATTCAAAACTTACAGAAAGAGGTCCAAACGATTAATAATAGAATATCAAAAATAGACAATATACTGAAAAGGCAAAGAAGTAGAATGGAAGAGACTTGTGAGCTGAAAGACAAATCTCTCAATACTACTAAGTTAGAAGAGCAAGCAGAAAAAAGGATAAAAAAAAATTTGAAGACTATGTAAGATTCATGTTGGACAACATGAAGAGGAATAACTTAAGAATTATCGGCATTACGGAACAGGATGAATCACACAAGTCCATAGAGGAGATAGTTGAGGAGCTTCTGGAAGAAATTTTCTCTAACATGTTGAAAAGTGAAAAGATAAGTATTCAAGAAGCTCAACAAACCCCAGGAAGGATAGACCCCAAAAGAATATCACCAAGACATATCATAATCAAGCTCTCCAAATTCACAGATAAGGAATCAATCCTGAAAGCAGCCAGGGAAAAGAGAAGTGTTACATACAAAGGCAAGCAAGTCAGATTAAGCTTGGATCACTCAGCAGAAACCATGCAGACAAAAAGGCAATGGGGAGACATATATAAAACCCTGAAAGAAAAAAAATGCCAACCAAGAATCCTTTATCCAGTAAAGTGATCAATCAAATATGATGGTATAATCAAAACATTCCAGGATAAATAGAAGCTAAGGGATTTTGCCAAAGCCAACCCTGCACTACAAAACATCCCAAAGGGAGTTCTGTGGACTGAGAATCAACAAGAACAGACAACAACCAGAGATTGACATATGTGGCAGCACTTCCCAGAGCTCAATCAAGAAATGGAAGAATCAAAAACAGAACAAAGCTATAAGTACAAACTCAGAGGATATGGGATGTCAGTCTATGATCAAAACAATTACAATATGAAAGAAGGTAAACATGTAGGAAGAGAGAATCAGATGGTGAAAAGGTCAGGTCGTTTACAGGATAAAACAGACTGCACTAAAAAGAGCGGAAAGTTAATGGAATATAAGATAACCTCAAAGAAAATTAACACTTCAAAATATACCAAGAAAATGAAAATCCAAGAAGAACATGGAAACATTAAAACTATGAGGAAACTTGCAAGAAAGAACACCAAAAGCATAAACTCAGCAAAGAAAGACACACAAAACAAAGAAAGCAGCAGCATCATAAAAAAACAAACATGATGACAGCAATTAATCCATACCTATTGGTAATTACACTGAATGTAAATGGATTAAATGCACCAGTTAAGAGACGGAGGGTGGCAGAATGGATAAGAAAACAACATCTTTCAATATGCTGTCTGCAAGAGACACATCTTACACACAGATGCAAAAACTGATTAAAAGTCAAAGGATGGAAAAAAAAACAATACCAAGTTAATTATAATAAAAAACGAACAGGCGTGGCAGCACTAATCTCTGATAAGATAAACTTGAAGGCAAAAACAAGCATAATAGATAAAGATGGACATTATCTTATGATTAAAGGGACAGCAGAACAAGATGACATAACCATAATAAATATCTAAGCTCTCAATGGAAGAGCTCCAAAATATATAAAGTAAACTTTAATAGATTTGAAGAAAGAAATAGATGAATCTACAATAATAGTGGGCGATTTTATTACATTGCTTTCAAAAAACGGATAGAACAACCAGAAAGAAACTTGACAAAGACACAGAGGAACTAAACATCACAATCAGCCAACTGGACCTCATAGATGTGTACAGAGCATTCAACTCGACAACAGCACAATACACATTCTTTTCCAGTGCACAAGGAACATCTTCCTTAATAGACCATGTGATAGTCCACAAAACAAACCTCCATAAATTTACAAATATCAAAATACTACAAAACATCTTCTCAGACCACAGTGCTATCATATTAGAAATCAACAAGAGGAAGATCAAGGAAATAAAGTCAAATATATGGAAACTGAATAGCACCCTGGTGAAAAGCAACTGGGTAGTAGAAGAAATAAAACGTGAATTCACAAAGGTCCTAGAAACAAATGAGAACAAAAGCACAACATACCAAAATCTTTGGGACATGGCAAAAGCGGTGCTGAGAGGACAAGTTATTGCAATAATTGCACACATCCAAAAAGAAGAAAGAACCAAAATTAACATATTTACATATCATCTCCAACAATTAGAAACAGAGCAACAGAGGGAACCTACAGACACCAAAAGGAAAGAAATAATAAAGATTAGAGTAGAAATAAATGAGATAGAAAACAGGAAAACTATAGAAAGAATCAAGAGGACAAGAAGCTGGTTCTTTGAAAGGCTTAACAAAATTGACAAACCAATGGCAAAGCTAACAAAATAATAGAGGTATAAGACACAAATAACATGCATTAGAAACCACATGGGTGATGTCACAATGGAACCAAAGGAAATCAAAAGGATAATAACAGAATACTATGAAAAGTTGTACTCCAACAAATTTGAAAACTTAGAAGAGATTAATATATTTTTATAAAAATATGACATACCTAAACGTACACAGAGTGACATAGAAA
>NW_006408698.1:3655703-3664911 GCF_000296735.1 Chrysochloris asiatica | reverse complement strand
CCAAAAACAGGGAAGGATGACACTAAGAAAGAAAATTATAGACCAATATCCTTCATGAACATAGATGCAAAAATTCTCAACAAAATCCTAGCCAACAGACAAGCAGCACATAAAAAATAATAATACATTATGATCAAGTGGAATTCATATCAGGAATGCAAGGATGGTTCAACGTTAGAAAAAAAATTAATATAATCCACCATATAAATAAGAAAAAAAGAAACAGAAACACATGAGCATATCAATTGATTCAGAAAAGGCATTTGACAAAATCCAACATCCATTCCTGATAAAAACACTCAACAAAGTAGGAATTGATGGGAAATTCCTCAACACAATTAAGAGCATATATACAAAATCAACATCCTACATTACTGTCAATGGAGTGAAACTGAAAGCCTTCCCTCTGCAAATAGGAACCACATAAGGATGCCCTTTGTCACCACTCCTATTCAATATTGTGCTGGAATTCTTAGCCAGAGCTATACAGCAAGACAGGGAAATTAATGGCATCCAAAGAGTCAAAGAGGAAAAAAAACTCTATTTGCAGACGATATGATCTTATACATAGAAAACCCTAATGACTCCGTCAAAAAGCTACTAGGCCTCATTTGAAGATTCAGCAAAATGGCAGGATATAAGGTCAACATACAAAAATCAGTTGCATTCCTCTATACTAACAAAATCAGCACTGTACAGGACATTAGGAGAGCAATACCATTTACAATACCAAACCAAAGGATGAACATCTAGGAATAAATGTAACTAGAGAAACAAAGAACCTATGAAAAGAAAATTACAAAATACTACTACCAGAAACCAAAAGAGACTTACAGAAGTGGAAGAACATACCATGTTCCTGGATAGAAAGACTTAACATTGTGAAAATGTCGACAATGTCCAAAACAATTTACACATATAATACAATCCCAATCCAGATTCCAACAACATTCTTCAAAGAGATGGAAAAAACTATTGTAAACTTTATATGGAATGTAAAGGGACCACGGATAAGCAAAACACTGCTTAGGAAGAATAAGGTTGTAAACCACTCACTCCCTGACTTCAAAATTCATTATACAGCTATAGTGGTCAAAACAACTTGGTACTGCTACAATGGAAGATACATTGATCAATGGACCAGAATCAAGAATCCAGAAATTAACCCATCTACATACAGCTAACTGATTTTTGACAAACGGCCTAAATATATCTCATGGTGAGGTGATAGTCTCTTCAACAGATGGTGCTGGCAGAACTGGAAAGTGATATACAAAAGATTGAAACAAGACCTTTACCTCATGCCCTACAAAACAACAACAACTCAGCATGGATTAAAGACCTAAATGTTAATCCCAAAATTTTGAAAGTCATCAATGAAAAATAGGGACAAATGTGATAGCTCTAATTCAGGGCATACACAGACTACCAAACATTTTGAAAATTACACAAACAAAAGTAGACAAAATAGATGATTGGGACATACTAAAAATTAAAAATTTACGTGCATCAAAAGACTTCATCAAAAGAATAAAAAGGGAACCCACAGAATGGGAAAAAATCTTTTGCAATGACACATCAGACAAGGGACTAATTTCTAAAATATGTAGGAAACTAAAATACCACTACAAGAAAAATACAAATAACCCAAATAAAAAAAAGGGCACAGGACATGAATAGATACTTCAACAAGGAGGAGATATGGGCAGCCAACAAACATATGAACAATTGTTCATGATCACTAGCCATTAAAGAGTTTCAAATCAAAACAACAATGAGATACCATCTCACATCAACAATAACAGCAAAGATTAAAAAAAAAGTAGATGACAATAGATACTGGCCAGGATGTGAAGAGACTAGGACTCCTGTATTGCTGGTGGGATTGCAAAATGGTCCAACCACTCTAGAAAGCTATGTGGCACTTCCTTAGATGGTTAGAAATAGAAATACCTTATGATCCAGAAATTCCTCTACTTGGTATTTACCCACAAGAAATATGAGCCATAACACAAGTGGACATATGCACACCAGTGTTCATAGTAGCACTATTTACAACAGCAAAAAGATGGAGACAGCCTAAATGTCTATCAATTGAAGAATGGATAAACAAACTGTGTACATACAAACAATGGAACATTATGCTGCTTTGAAGAACAAGAAAGTGGTAAACCACCACATAACATGGATGAACCTTGAGGACATTATGTTGAGTGAAATTAGTCAGTCAAAAAGGAGAAATACTGCATAGGACCACTATTGTAAATGATTAAGTAAAAGAACCCATACTAAAAGGGGGGAAAAATTATTTGCTTATTACCTGGATCTGGTGGGTGGAATGAGGAGGAAGGGGAAGGTGGAGCACAGGGTAGGGAATAGACACAGGATAGTTTGTGAGCTGGGGAGGGGGCAATGCACAAAAAGTGGGAGAGGACTGGAAGAACAAGGCAGATGGGAGAACATTAGGCATGTTTGCATTGGCTAAGTGGGACAAAGGTAAATAGTGATGTATGCACAACCTTGGAACAACAGGGCTCTGTGAAGCAGGGATTGAGGCATGGTTTGAATGGGTAAACGAGGGGAAATAATGTTAAAATGCTTGATTGTTTTATGAATCTTTGTTTACCTTTCTGACTATTGGAGTCCTGGTGTGGCGCTGTGGGTTAATGCGCCAGATTGCAAAGCCATTTGAACTGCAAGGTCGGTTGCTCAAGCTCACCAGCTGCTCCTTGGAAATCCTTTACAGGGTCGCTATAGGTTAGAACCGAGTCAATGGCACTTAACAACAACAACTATTGTAAAATAGACATTTGAGGGAGAGAGAAAGGAATAGCCAGTAACATCACTATAGAAAGCCTGTAAGTCCATCTTCAACCTATAACTGATTGGAATACCTAAAATGGGGTTAGAACTTGTCCAGTGAAAGAGGTTTCCTGCAGAGCCTTTGCATTACATAAGATGGTAGGTGGAATCCTGATCCTCATCCATAATCTTCTGAGATGGGAAATCTCTACTTGAAAAGTACAAACAGACTAGCCTGGAACAGCTAGAGGAACAGAAGATACCTCTTGAAAGAAAGACCAGCAGGAAAACTCAAAAACAATAATGGCAGTCTGATTGACTACTATAAGAACAATCAAGTTGTTCACTGGGAGCCATCAAGGCAAGCAATTAAGTCCCCTCAGGGCAAACCCCCTTCCAAGACTGAGACTCAAAGGTAATTCTTGAGCAGGCATGTAATCTTGCTGGTGACCATGTTGGTCTACCGATAAGGGGAAGGGGGGTGTGGGGAACAGCAATGAAGTTTAAGCTAAGTCTGACCATGTTCAACAGACTCCTGTCAACCTTGATTGTGACCTGGGTGGCCAGCAGTTTAGCGAGACCTGGGGACTCCTGAGCCCATGGACAGGGACATAGTCACAGAGGACTAGTGCAGAGAGTGAAGTGTCCAGCTGATGTGAAGTGAGGGGAGATGCACAAGAATGCAAACACTTGCAAATAGTATCCATTTGACCTAGCTTCAATGGCTGGATGATCAGAACTCGACTAGAGGAAGAAAGAAGAGGAAAAAGAGTATAATTCATTATAATTTGATGAACTTGACCTATACTTATGTATGTAGTAGCTTTAAAGAGGGAACAAATCTTTACAGTAAGTATCATTCCCACCCTCTCTCTACACAGGGTTGACAAGGATGGGCAACTTAGACATTGGATACCCAAAATGGGGGGACTACAAAGGCACGAAGTGACTGGCTTACAAGTTTTCAAGAGGGAGCTTAGTTTCTGAGGGTCCATTGAGTGGTTTCCAAACTGTCTAGATGGGACTGGTAAAAGGAGATGGGGATAAGACTCTTGTGGTTCAATAGTGAATAATTACTATCAGGACTGACTATGAATGTTGGAAAGATAAAGGTAGACATTTTGTAACAAAAGGAAGGGAGTGGTTGATCTTGCAGTCCAGGAGCAGAGGACCCTGGGACCATCAAGGGAGAAGAGCAGAGTGTGGGACCCTGTCCAGAAAAGCAGCGACGCCAGAGATAGAGGCAGAGATGATGACATGGAGAGACACAGTGGCTAGGGACTCTAGACTCGAGGAGGGAGGGGGGCTGTGTGCTGGCAGCTGTGGGGCTGGTGTGCAGAGTATATCCTTTGGTTGTTATATATTCCTGAATGCTTTGCTGTACATCCAAAAACAACAACAATAAAACCAAACCAGTGGGATTGGAAGCAAATGCTGTTGACTTATGATGCATGGAGGGGATTGAAATCATTGCAATGAAACAAAATATGATAGGCTGAATGTAAAGTTGATGTTCTCCCAAGTAAACTATCACTCAATTCACAATAAAAACTTATTTAAACAAACAAACAAACAAACAAAACAACCCTTCATATGGTCTCTGTGAGTCAGAATCCACTCATGGAAACAGGTTTCATTTGTTTGTCTGTTGTTGTTTTTAAATCACTATGTGTTCGGCTGCTACCCAAAAACTTCATGGTGAAATATGTGGTAGTCTACTTCCATAAGTATTACATTCTTGCAAATCCTATGGTCACTAGGAGTCAAAATAGATGGGTTAGCTTTTGTTTAATCAATCTTAAAGGGAACAGCATATAACCACCACCAAGGGATGGTGGGTTCTAACAGCAGAATTCAAGCTACAAACCTTTCAGCTAACAAAACTACCAGCTGTTCCACAGGAGAAAGATGAGGCGTTCTGCTCCCATAAAGATTTACAGCCTCAGAAACCCTGTTCAGGGTCACTGATTCAGAACCAACTCCACGGTACTTACCAACAACAAACCCTGTGGGGCAGTTCTACTCTATTCTATAGGGCCACTAAGAGTCAGAATCAACTCAATGGAAGAAGATTTGATTTGGTACAATTGTATTTGTGATTAGTGGGTTACTGAAAGACCCGTGGTTCAAACCCATTAGCCGCTCTACAGGAGACAGAGGAAGCATCTGCTTCGGGAAAGATTTAAAAGATTACCGTCTAAGAAGCCCTATGGAGCAGCTCTACTCTGTTCTATAGGTAGATACAAGTCAGAATCAACTTTTTGGTAGTGGGTTTTTGTTGTTGTTGTTGTTTTGTTTTGTTTTTAAATGGGGTTTATGGAAGAGGGAACAATTATTTCTACGGGGAAGTAGGTAGTATTTTATCTTTTAAATCCCCTTACCTGATATCCAGAGGATATCCTTTGTGTCTTCTGACTTGATGGATTCTTGGCTTCACTTTCCACACTCTGGTAGTTTCGAACTGCTGACCTTGTGGGTGGCAGCCCGCCTTGTAACCACTAAGGCTGTAAATCTTTACAGGAGCAAACTTCCACATCTTTCTGTATTTGAACCACTGTCCTTTTATTTAGAAGCTGAGTGTTTTAACCATGGCATCACCAGGGCTCTCTAGTTATTTCCACACCACTTTGAATCCACTTGTATTAGCCTCCTCTTGGATTGCACTTAATTTTTTTATGTACCTGCTTCCCACATTACATAATTAAGATACTAAAATAAGAATAAGAACTTATTTTAATCATATTTGAATTTACAGCAATCTATAAAGTTATAATGCTATAGACTGTAAAGCCGTTTGAACTGCAAGGTTTGTGTTTCAAACTCACTAGCTGCTCTTTGGAAATCCTATTCAAGGTTGCTATGGGTTGGAACTGACTTGATGGCACTTAACAACAACAAATAAAGTTATAAGCATTTGTTAAAAGAATACATAAATGAATTCATTCATATATACAAGGGGAAAATCTCTGGGAACAAGTTGCACCCTCACTTAACTTTTCTCTTCTACTCAAGAAAGAATGCAAGTGAGTAAGAAGGATCTTAAGAATTGACTAACATTCAAAGAAAAAATAAATCACTGACAAACTTTCCTTTTAAAAGATTATTAATAACCAAAAAAATATTATTAATAACACATTACTTGCAGCATATCTCCAAATTGATCTGGCTCAGAATGATATATCACAACCCCATGACTGAAAGCTGCTCTAAAAAACTCCCAGCAAAGTATTCTTCTTTTCTGAAAGCATAGTTCCAGTGCTTTTTAGGTTTGGAATTAAGCCTTATGTGTTCCTTTTAAAGGTTTTTTTTATGTTTCTTTTCTCATGCTTTTGTGTTTTACTCATACACACACCCTGAAGCCGTTGATGATGGACTTATTTTTAGAAATCTAGTACATATATCATTGCCCTTTCTCATAAATGCAGCCCTCCAGGTCAGTACTAAAGTACATTGCAAGAATGTTTGTGCTATTTCATTTCTTGTGATACTTGTTCTATGTGTAAACAGCATTTTTTCTCTTCTAGGGTTGTCATTGCAAGTCCCTTAGAACATCATGTAATTTCCCAAAGAAATCACAAAAATAGAAAATTGTTTTTTTAAAGAGAATTTAGGGAAATTGTTTATAAAATTTTATCTGTTCTTAGAGACTCGAAGGACTCTTCTAACTCTAAATTCTGTGATTTTTATGATTAAACTCTTTCTATAGGCTAAAGAGAATAGATCTTTTCTTCTTTTAAAAGGAGAAATGGAGTAAACTAGAACTGTAATAGGCAATACAAGATATTTGATTTCTTTATTCCAACCAGAAAGTGAGAATATGACAAAACATTGTTCCATAATTGTTTTTCTTATGGTTTTCATAAATAATTGGAATTTGAAAATTTTTGCACTGTTACAAAAGTATATCCATGCAGCAGATTTTGAATCCTAAATACTTTGCTTTGTGGAAAGTACCTCCTTTCTTGAGTAGAGGCCTATTTTTTTGTATGCTCATTTCAGTGTACAAGAGAGGATTTGACACGTACAAACCATTTGTGGATATTTCTATTAGAAATTTTGTATTATTTTTTAAGGAGAAAAGTTAAAAATATAAGACTATATCCAAACAAACAATTTCTAAAGATATGCAGTGTCTTCATGGCACAATGGCTAAGTACTCGGCTGATAACTGAAAAGTAGATGGTTCAAACCCACTAGTGACTCTGTGAGAGAATAGACTTGGCAGTCTGTTCCCATAAAAATTAAAACCCACTGTTGTTGAGTCAATTCCAACTTATAGTGAACCTGTAGGTCAGAGTAGAACTGCCCTATAAGTGTCCAAGGCTTTAAATCTTTACAAAAGCATTTTTCTCCCACAGAGCAACTGATGGTTTTGGACCACTGATATTTCAATTAACAGCCAAGCATTTAACTACTGTGCCACTAGGGATTTTCCCTGTAAAGACTAGAGCCTAAGAAACCGTATGGACTCTTAGTGACCCTATAGAATAGCAGTTCTACTCTGTCATATAAGGTATCTTTGAGTCAGAATCAACTTAACAGCACATAGCAACAACAAAGAAAATATACAGAATATAACTGCATTTACTAAAAGGGAGTGAAAGTATATACTATTAAAATTACTATTTTTAAATTTATTTTTATAATAAATCATCTCATTGTGCCTAAATATAGGCTATGTGTTGTTGTTGTTGTTAACTGCCGTCAAGTCGATTCCGACCCATAGCAACCCTGTATAGGGTTTCCGAGGAGCCGCTGGTGAGCTTGAACCACCGACCTTGCAGTTCAAACTGCTTTGCAGTCTGGTGCATTAACCCACAGCGCCACACCAGGACTCCAGGCGATGTATGTTGTTGTTGTTATTAAGTGCCGTCGAGTCGTTTCCGACCCATAACGACCCTGTATAGGGTTTCCAAGGAGCAGCTTGCAAGCTTGAACCTCTGACCTTGCAGTTCAAACGACTTTGCAGTCTCATGCATTAGCCCACAGCGCCACACCAGGACTCCAGGCTATGTATATTGTTGTTGTTGTTGTGAAGTGCCGTCGAGTCCGTTCTGACCCATAGCGACCCTATGTAGGATTTCCAAGGAGCAGCTGGTGAGCTTGAACTGCCGACCTTGCAGTTCAATTGGCTTTGCAGCGTGGCGCATTAACCTACAGCACCACACCAGGACTCCTATGTATAGTGTCCCTCTAATTGGGCCTATGCAGACTTGAATGAGATAAGGAAGAGCTGTGCTCTTACAATTGTGAAACTATTCAACCATCCAACAGTGCTCATTTTAAGTGACACCCCCAGGATCGGGCAGTGTTTCGTTCTACTGTGCATAAGGTCGCTATGAGTGGGTACCGACTCTATGGCACCTAACAACAACAACAAAAACAAGGAGCTCTGGTAGCGTAGTGGTTACAAATTGGGCTGTGAACCGTGATGTCAGCAGTCCGAAACTACCAGCTGTTCTGCGGGAGAAAGATGAGGCTTTTTGCTCCCATAAAGATTTAAACCTCGGAAACCCTGTACAGGGTCGCTATGAGTTGGAACCAAGTCCACGGAACATAACCACCACCACCAAGGTAGATTGTGCTGAAAATCCCATTCAAATTCAACACATAAGGAAAAGTGCAGAAGGGTGGGGGAAACTGCTGATCACCTTTGCTATTCCACGGAAAGGAATTTAGCATTTCCCCTTTAGCAATCTGATAATGGCATGACATTTGAATACAAGCTTTTATTTAGTTGTTGTTGTTAAGTGCCTTTTAGAGGATCCAGAACCATTGATAATGTTAGGTGCCATTGAGTTAGAACAGACTCATAGCGACCCTATGCACAGCAGAACGAAACAATGTCTGATCCTGGGCCAACCTCACTACTGTTGCCACATTTGAGTCCATCAATGCTGCCACCTGGCCAATCCATCTCGTTGGGGGTCCTCCTCTTTTTCTCTGACCCTCCATCTTATCAAGCATGATATCCTTCTCTAGTGACTGTTCCCTCCTGACAATATGTCCAAAGTATGAGAGATGAAGTTTGGCCATCTTGACCTCTAAGAGGCACTATGGCTGCACTTCCTCCAAAACAGATCTATTGGTTGTTTTGGCAGCCAATGGCACTTTTAGTATTCTCCTCCAACACCATAATTCAAAGGCAGCAATTCTTCTACAATCTTCCTTATTTACTGTCCAGCTTTCGCATCCATATGAGGTTATTGAAAAAACCATAGCTTGTGTCAGGCGCACCTTAGTCCTCAAGTTGACATCTTTGCTCTTCAACACTTTAAAAAGTTCCTGTGCAGCAGATATGCCTAATGATCTCTTCTGTGAGTGTTGATAGTTGATCCAAGAAGAATGAAGTCCTTGACAACTTCAATCTTTTCTCCATTGATAAGAATGTTGTTTATTGGTCCAG
>NW_006408698.1:3602556-3654263 GCF_000296735.1 Chrysochloris asiatica | reverse complement strand
AAATTCAGGTAGGATAAATTCAAGGTCATATTTTGGCTCTTGTGGACTTGTTTTCATTATCTTCAGTTTCAATTTGAATTTGCATGTGACTAATTGATGGTCTGTTCTACAGTCTGCCCCTGGCCTTGTTTTGACTGATGATATGGAGCTTTTCCATCTTCTCTTTCCACAGATGTGGTCAATTTGATTTCTATGTATTCCATCTGGTGAGGTCCATGTGTGCAGTCATCTGTTATGCTGTCTAAAGAAAGTATTTGAAATGAACAAATCATTAGTTTTGCAGAATTCTATCATTCATTCTCCAGCATCATTTCTATCACCAAGGCCATATTTTCCAACTAATGGTCCTTCCTCTTTGCTCCCAACCTTTGCATTCCAATCACCAGTATTGAGCAATACATCTTGATTGCATGTTTGATCGATTTCAGATTGAAGACGTTGGTAGAATTCTTCTATTACATCCTCACTGGCTTTAGTGGTTGGTGCATAAATTTGAATAATAGTGATATTAGCTGGGCTTCCCTGTAGGTGCATGGATATTATCCTATTGCAGATATCGTTGTACTGCATGACTGATCTGGATATGTTCTTTGTGACAATGAATACAACACCATTCCTTTTCAGTTTGACATTCCCTGCATCGTAAACCATGTGG
This sequence comes from Chrysochloris asiatica, assembly GCF_000296735.1. NCBI lineage: Eukaryota > Metazoa > Chordata > Mammalia > Afrosoricida > Chrysochloridae > Chrysochloris > Chrysochloris asiatica. Next base: position 3,653,608 of record NW_006408698.1, on the reverse strand, counting down.
TTGTCAGATTCAAAATGGCCAATACCAGTCCATTTCAGCTCACTATTGCCTAAGATATTGATGTTTATGCATTCCATTTCATTTTTGACAATTTCCAATATTCCCAGATTCGTACCTCGTACATTCCATGTTCCGATTTTCAATGAATATTTACAGCTATTTGTCTTCATTTTGAGTTGTGCCCCATCAGCAAATGAAGGTTCTGTGGGCTTTTCTTCCATGAGCTTAACTCTATTCATGTCATCATGGACAACTACTTTGAGGAGGCATCTCTTCCCCAGTCGCATTTTGAGTGCCTTCCAAACTGAGGGGCTCATTTTATGGCACTGTATCTGACAGTGTTTCTCTGCTGTTCATAAGGTTTTCAGTGACTAAATATTCGGAAGTAGTTCATCATTCTTTCTTCCTAGTCTGTCTTTGTCTGGAATCTCATCTGAAACTTGTTCACCATGGGTGACCCTGCTGGTTATTTAAAATACTGGTGGCATAGCCCTCAGAATCACAGAATCACAGCAATTCAAGTCACCACAGCATGACAGACAGATGAGTGGTGGCTATTTGGTTTTATGTCAAAACTGTCACTTTAAATTTAGATACCAATCCTGATACAATCAAGATGTTTTCTCCCAAGATGTCAGCTTCGGGTATAGCTGAGCGTCTTGAATTAGAAAACAATGGATTTCTTGATTCTCCTACAAATTCCCCTAGCTGTAAACCCTCCAATCCTCCAAATATTCCTTTATATGTGTTTCATAGTTCTAGCACCATCCCCTGAGCCTGCTTGGCCTGGTATTCCATAAATCCTGTAAAGGGTTTTTAAGGAGCAGCTGGTGAGCTTGAACCTTGCAGTTCAAATGACTTTGCAGTCTGATGCACTTGTGAAGTACTTTAGTGAACTCATTGTACTGAGATAATTAAGACAAAGTAGCTTTAATTTCCCTATCTTAAGGAAAGTACTGTTTTTTTCCTACTTAATTTTAGAAACAGTGAAGTCTCTGCTAGTGGTAGTTATTGCAGCAAGAAACACTACCCATAATGGAGTCAGCAGTTTGGCATCAGTGAGGTATGCTCATGGATATTGTAGTTAATATTTACCTTTCACAAGTTTCAGAAGCCAGAGAGTGTTTTTTAGCTTTAAACATTTTGTTCTTCTGAGCCTCTTCATGGGTGGTGACAATCCCATTGTGAGGACAAAGGAAAAGAATTCACACCAACCAGTATCTCTTTAACTTCCTAGACTTATATATGAAGTTACTATATTTCTTAGGACAGAATAACTGTTAAAACTGGAACAACCTTTTTTCACACATACTGTCCCCCCCCCCCACTCCACTAGCTATGTCCTGTACTGGGTATATTGCTTATGTAACACATTAGCATTAGATATTGCATATGGCGCTCTTGTAGGTAGTGATTAGGATTCAGGCTGCTAGCCTCAAGGTCAGCAATTGGAAATCACCAGCTGTTCAGTGAGAGAAAGATGAGGCTTTCTGCTCCTGTAAAGATTTACAGCCTTGGAAACCCTATGCAGGTTCACTATGAATTGGAACCAACTCCACAGCATATAACCACCATCACCACCATAGGTGTGGTGCTGTGGGTTAATGTGCTGGACTGCAAGGTCAGTTTGAACCACAGTTTTAAGGAGGAAAAAAAAAACAAAACACGGTACTTTCCTTAAGATAGGGAAACTAAACCCTATACAGGGTCACTCTGACTTGAACCGACTCAACAGCACTTAACACCAACAACAATTAGCTCTGTAGTGCCTTACCAAGGTTAGTATGAAGCGTCTGCAAGACGAAAGAGCTGTCTTGGTATGGTACGGTTCACCTGTTGGTGAATCATACTTCCTTTCCTTAAAAGGATTTTTCAGGTGTTTCATGGTTCTCTGGTCAGGAAGATGTAGGGGTTAGTTTATTATATATATATTTTTTGGTATTGCAAATTTAAGAGTTTTACCTTTTATCTCTCACCACATTATTCTTCTGCCATACTCAGTGGTTTCCCATCATGTCAATTCCAGCTGTGTTCATGTGTCTGGCTCATGAATTTAGATGAATAGTGCTGGGTGGATAAGCAAATAAACTCTGTCATCTGGCCTCTAAACCAAGCAATAATATTTTCAATGCTTTTCCATAGATTCTTGAAACGTATGTGAATTACTCTGGCCTGCCCAAATCTATCAGACTAGTAATCCCTGAAGACCAGGCTATTCTGTAAGATTTATGATTCTTCTAGTTTTTAGTCAAGTATGGACTGCATCTGTCTTCTGGTAGATAAGTACTTTCAATTGCATGGTTGTCTGAAACAAGGTGGTGAAGTTTTTTAAAGAGGGGAAGAGGCATATGACTGCATTCCAGAGACTTGGTTTCAAGTGCTAAGGCAACCACTAACAGGCTACTCACTTGCAATCTATGGCTCTCAGTTTCCTTATTTAAGAAGAAATATCTACATCATTCTGTGTTTTTCAGTTTTAGTCAATAAATAACTAGCAATTCCAGCAATTTATCTTTCCTTCACAGATTGACAATCACTTGTCTGTCAATTTGTCATACTATAGTGGCTTGTATGTTGCTGTGATGCTGGAAGCTCTGCCACTGGTATTTCAGATACGAGCAAGGTCACCCGTGAGGGATAGGTTTCAGCATATATTCAGATTAAGACAAATTTGGAAGAAGGACCTGGTAGTCTACCTATGAGAAAATTGGAGAGTGAAAGCCTTACAAATAGCAGCATAACACTATCTGAAGATGAATCCCTTTGATTGGGAGGTACTCAAAATAAGACTGGGAAAGAGCTGCCTCAGAAAAGTAAAGTTGAGCCAATGATGCAAAAGGAGTAAATCCTTCAGGACCTTCATTTACTGATAGCGCAAAACTCAAAAGGAGGGGAAACATTTGGAAACATCCATTAGTAATTGTAACATGGAATGTACAAAGTACAAATCTAGGAAAATTGGAAATTGTCAAAAATGAATTGGAATACATAGACATGGATATCCTAGGCATTATTGAACTGCAATGGACTGGTACTGGCCATTTTGAATCTGACAATCACATGTTTACTATGCCGGGAATGACAAATTGAAAAGGAATGATGTCACATTCACCAACAAAAAGAACATTTCTAGATCTGTCTTGTGTAATGCTGTCTGTGATAGTATGCTATCCATACACCTACAAGGAAGTTAATGCCACTATTATTCAAATTTATGCAGTAACCATTAAAGTCAGTTACAATGAAATTGAAGAATTATATCAACTTCTTCAGTCTGAAACTGATCAAACATGCAATCAAGATGTATTGATAATTACTGGTGATAGGAATGCAAAGGTTGGAAACAAAGAGAAAGGATCAGTAATTGGAATATATAGCCTTGGTGAAAGAAACTATGCTAGAGATCGCACGATAGAATTTTACAAGACCAATGACTTCTTCATAGCAAATACCTTTAATAAACAGCATAAAAGATGATTATACATGTGGACTATACCAGATGAAATACATAGAAATCAAATTGACTACATCTGTGGAGAGAGACAGTGGAAAAGCCCCATATCATCAGCCAAAACAAGGCCAGGGGCAGACTGTGGGATACACCATCAATTGCTCATATGCAAGTTCAGACTGAAGCCGAAGAAAATTAAAACAAGTCCATGAGACCCAAAATATGACCTTTAACACCTGAATTTAGAGATAATCTCAAAAATAGATTTTTATACATTAGACCCTAATGACCAAAATGAGAAGAGTTGTGGGATGACATCAAGAACATTATACAGGAAGAAAGCAAAAGGTCATTAAGAAGACAAGAAAGAAAGAAAAGAAAAAAAATGAATGTCAGAAGAGACTCTGAAACTTGCTCTCTAGTGTAGAAATGCCCAGGCAAATGGAAGAAATGAGGAAGTAAGAGAGCTGAACAGAAAATTTCAAAGGATAACTTTAGAAAACAAAGTCAAATATTATAATGAAATATGAAAGATCTGGAGTTAGTAAACCAGAAGGGGAGCACACGCTCAGCATTTATCAAATTGAAAGAACTGATGAGAATATTCAAGCCTCGACTTTGAGTACTGAAGAATTCTTTGGGCAAAATACTGACTGATGAAGAAAACATCAAAAGGAGATGGAAGGAACACACAAAGTCACTGTACCAAAATTAAATGGTTGATGTTCAACCATTTCAAGAGGTAGCATATGACCAACAGCGAATGGTACTGAAGGAAGAAGTCCAATGTGCACTGAAGGCATTGGCAAAGAACAAGGCTCTGTGAATTAATGGAATACAAATTAAAATCTTTAACAAATTGAGGCAGCACTGGAGGCACTCACTCTTCTATGCCACGAAATTAAGATGAATGCTACCTAGATAACTGATTGAAAGAGATCCATATTTGTGCCCATTCAAAAGAGAGGTGACCCAATGGAATGTGGAAATCATCAGACAATATCATTAATATCACATGCAGGGAAATTTTCACTAAAGATCATTTAAAAAGGTTGCAATAGTATAGTGACAGGGAACTCACAGGTGTTCAAGCTAGATTCAGATGAGGATATGGAATAAGGCATATCATTGCTGATGTCCGATGGATCTTGATTAAACGCAGAGAATACCAGAGAGATGCTCACTTTTGGTTTATTGACTATTAAAGTGCTTTCAACTGTGTTGATCATGACAAGCTCTGGACAACATTGCAGAGAATGAGTATTCCAGAGCACTTAGTTATGCTCATGAGGAATTTGTACATAGGTCAAGAGGCAGTTGTTTGAATAGAACCAGGGGATAATAAATGATTTAAAAGCAGAAAGGTGTGCATCAAAGTTGTATTCTTTCACCATACTTATTCAATCTGTATGCTGAGCAAGAAATGTGAGAAGCTGGATTATATGATGAAGAACATGGCATCAGGATTGTAGGAAGACTGATTAACAACCTATGATATGCAGATGATTCAACCTTGCATGCTGAAAGTGAAGAGGACTTAAAATACTTACTGATCAAGATCAAAGACCACAGCTTTTGTATGGGTTGCACCTCAGTGTAAAGAAAACAAAAATCCTTACCACTGGAGCAACACATAACATCATGATAAATGGAGAAAAGATTAAAGTTGTCAAAGACTATTTTACTTGGATCCACCATCAACACTCATGGAAGCAGCAGTGAAAAAATCAAATGACACATTGCACTAGGTAAATCTGCTGCGCATGCCCTCTTTAATGTGTTGAAGAGCAAATATTTCAGTTTGAGGACTAACATGTGCCTGACTTTAGCCGTGTTATTTTCAATAGCCTCATGTGCATGTGAAAGTTGGACAATGAATAAGTAAGACTACAGAAGAATTGAATTATTTGAGTTATGGTGTTGGAGAAGAATATTAAAGGTACCACAGACTGCCAGAAGAATGAACTATGTTGGAACAAGTACAACCAGAATGCTCCTTAGTAGCTAAGATGGCCAGTCTTCGTGTCTCATACTTCAGACACGTTATCAGCAGGGACCAGTTTTTCTCCAGGGGGAGAAAAACATCATGCTTCGTAAAGTGGAGAGACAGCGAAAAAAAGGCAGTCCCTCAACAAGATGGACTGGCACAGTAGCACCACCAATAAGCTTAAGTGTAGCAGCAATTGTGAAGATGGTGCAGGACTGGGCAGTGTTTCGATCTTTTGTACATAGGGTCACTATAGGTTGGAACTGACTCCATGGCAGCTAACAACAATTAACAAAGCAAAAGAAGAAATGTTGAAGTAAAAGAGCTGAACAGTAGATTTCAAAGGACAGCTGGAGAAGACAAAGTAAAGTATTATAATGAAATGTGCAAGATCTGGAATTAGAACACCAAAAGGAATACATTTGGCATTTCACAAGCAGAAAAAGCTGAAGAAAATATTCAAGCCTTGAGCTGAAATGATGCAGGAAGCATGAAAAGAATATAGAAAAAGCACACAGAATCATTGTACCAAAAAAAAAATTGGTTGATCTTCAACCATTTCTGAAAGCACCTTATGATCAAGAACCAACGATACTGAAGGAAGAAGTTCAAGCTGCACTGAAGACATTGACAAAACACAAAGTTTCAGCAATTGCCAGAATATCAGTTGTAGCGTTTCAACAAACTTCATCACTAGAAGTTCTCACTTACTATTACCCAGAAATTTGGAAGACAGCTACCTGGCTGAATGACTAGGAGAGATCCATATTTGTGCTAATTTCAAAGAAAGATGTTCCGCCAGAATGGAGAAATTCTTAAACAACATCATTACTAGCATACACAAGTAAAATTGTGCTGAAGATATTTGAAAAATAATTGCAGCTGTTATATCATCAGAAAACTTGATTGAAAGCAGGGGATAGCAAAATATGGTTAAGTGTGTTTTATTGACTACACAAAGGCATTACACTATGTGGACCATAACAAATTATTGATAGCATTTCAAAGAATGGGAAGTACAGAACATTTAACTGTGCTCATAGGAAGCCTCTTCATAAACCAAGACAACAAGGGAACAAGGGAATACTGGTTTAAAATCAGGGAAGGTGTACATTAAGGCTAAATATTTTCACAATATTTGTTCTATTAGTACGCTGAGAAAATAATCTGAGATATGTTTGACTATATGAACAAGAGCATGGCATCAGGATTAAAGAAAATCTCATTAACAGCCTTTAATATGCAGATAAAACCTTGTTTGTTGAAAGTGAAAAGGACTTGAAGCACTTACTAATGAAGAGCAAAGAAAATAACCTTCAGTATAGATTATACCTCAATGTAAAGAAAACAGGAGTCATCACAACTGGACTGGAAAGTGACAACAGGATAAACGGAAAAAGACTGAAGTTGTTGAAGATTTCATTTTACTTGGATCAATACTCACTGAAAAAGCAGCCAAGAAATCAAAAGATGAATTGCACTGTGCAAATCTGTTGTAAAAGACTGTTTTTAAGGGTTAAAAAGCAAAGATGCTTCTTTGAGGAATAAAGTGTGGTTGACTTAAGCTAAGACATTTTTCAATAGCCTCATATGCATGTGAAAATATAGAATATACCATGAACTGCTAGGAGAACAAACACATCTGAACTGAAACAATAAAATCTGAATGATTTTTAAAAGCTAGGATGGGAGGACTTTGTCTCATGTACTTTGGACATGATATCAGGAGGAAGCAGGACCTGGAGAAGGACATCTTGCTTAGTAAAGTAGAGGGTCAGTGAAATAGAGGAAGAACCTCATTGAGATAGATTGACACAATGGCTGCAACGATGGACTTAAATGGACTTAAATTGAGAGGATGGTGCAGAATAAGCAAAGGTACATTTATACGTGTGTTTTGATGTCTTCATAAATAATAATTACTTTTCAATATCATATAAACAATATATAATATATGATCTGCTTCGGATATTTATTGCTGCTTAACAAACCACCAAAACGGAGTGTCTGTAACAGCAATCATCTATGATTCGGAAACGACTTGATGACACTTAACAACAAAACCTGTGTTATGATTTTATGGCTTTACAGGTGGCTTGGCCTTGAATGTTTCTGCCCCATATAATATTGCTTGGGGCTCTGATCAACCATGGCTTTGGATGGGTTAGAGAATCCAATATGGTTTTATTCGTATGCCATGGTGGGAATGGTTGGAATGCTAGGATCAGCTAGGACTCTGGGAAAACTGGACTTCTATCGCTTTCCGCATATAATCCTAGGACCATTCCCTCCACTTAGTTTCTCCATGAGAGTAACTAGACTTCACATATGGTGCATTGTTCTTTTGTTGTTAAGTGTCATCAATTTGTTTCTGAATCATAGTGACCTTGTATATGGTTTCCAAAGAGCAGCTGGTGGGTGTGAACCTCCAACCTTGTGGTTAGCAATCCTATGTTTATCCTACAGCACCAAACCAAGGCTCCGTATGGTGGATTGCTGTTGTTGTTAAGTGCCGTTGAGTCGTTTCTGACTCATATCGACCCTGTATAGGATTTCCGAGGAGCAGCTGGTGAGTTTGAACTACTAACCTGTGGTTCAAATTGACCTTGCGGAGCCAGTGCTTTTCCTACAGTGACATACCAGGATTCCATATGGTGGATTGCTGTTGTTAAGTGCTGTCTAGTTGGTTACAACTCATAGCAACCCTGTATAGGGTTTCCAAGGAGTGGCTGGTGAGTTTTAACCACAGACCTTGTGGTTCAAACCCATCTTTCAGTTGAGTGCTTATCCTACAGTGCTACACTAAGACTCCATATGGTGGATCAAGGATCCCCAAAGTATAAACATGTACGCTGCTAGGCCTTTTTAAGACTTGGCATTTGAACTAGTGCAGTGCCACATCACTGTTGCTTCATTCTTTGACTAAAGTGAGTCACAAGATCAGTCCAGATTCAAGGGCTAGCCAAGATTCACAGGTATGTCTATGAAGATAAGCTATATTATGCTCATTATAAAAATATATCATAAAATAAAGGAAATTATATATAAGAAAATAAGAGAAAAATCATTTCCACACGTTTGGGATTTACTGTAAAAACATAGTTACAAAGTAATATAGACCCTGTTGTTATTGTTAAGAGCTGTCAAGTCAGTTCCAACTCACAGGAAATGCTGTATAGGATTTCCAAGGAGAGGCTGATAGGTTTGAACCACCATCCTTGAGGTTCAAACAGACCGCCGCCACACCAGTACTCCAATATAGACTCAAGAATACCATTTTTGTTAGAAATGTGTGTGTGTGTGTGCATGCACACATGTGCACAAAGTAAAAAAAAAATCTTTAAGTATAATCAATGAAATACTTAAAATAGTTATGGAATAATGACTGTTATTTTCTTATTTTTATTTGTCTCTATCTTCTAACACATCACTAATGAATATGTACAACTAGTGTCCACCACACATCTGTCAGTTTGCTGTACTGTGGTGGTTTGTGTGTTGCTGTGATTCTGGAAGCTATGCCATCAGTATTTTAAATACCAGCAGGGTAACCCATGGTGGACAGGTTTTAGATGAGGTTCCAGACAAAGACTTACAAAGAAGAAAGAGAGATGGACTACTTCCAGATATTTAGTCACTGAAAACCTTATGAATAGCAGTGAAACACTGTCAGATAGCATCAGAATATTGAATATTGAAACATAATGAAGAACACCAGAATCCTGTCAGATATAGGTCTGAGAAATGAGCCCTTCAGGTTGGAAGGCACTCAAAATACAACTGGGGAAGAGCTGTCCCCTCAAAATAGAGTGGACCATGATGATGCAAATAGAATAAAGCCTTTGGGACTTGAACTTGCTGATGGGGCACTACACTACTAGAGCTCCTTGTTGTTGTTGTAATTATCTATAGGTATGAATTAATTGCTGTCATTATGTTAATTTTTGTGGTGCTGTTCATTCCTTTGTTCTTCCTGCCTTCTTGTGTTGAGTTCATCTTTTTTGTGCTAATTCTTGTCAGTTTCTTCTTTGTTTTCATGTTTACTTTTTCTACTTGGATCTTCATTTTCATGGTAAGTTGTGAGGTATTAATTTTCTTTGGAGTTACCCTATAGTCTATTAAGTTTTACCTGCATTTAAGACAGTCTATTGTATCCTGCAATCTACTTGACCTCCTAACCACCTGGATCTTTGTTCCTATATTTTTCCTTTCTTTGACATTGTTATTATTTTGATCTTTGATTGGCCTCACCAGTCCTCTGAATTCATTGTTGTAATTTTGTTCTGTTCTGAACTCTGCTATTTGTCAACTGAGTTCCAGGTGGTGTTGCCACGTCTGTCAATCTCTGGTTGTTGTCTGTTCTTGCTGGCTTTCCAAAGACATCCCTTCAAGATGTTTTGAAGCACTGGGTTGGCTTTGACAAAATCTCTTAGCTTCTGTTTATCCTGGAATGTTTTGATTGCACCAGCATATTTGATTGACAATTTTGCTGGGTAGGCCATTCTTGGTTTTTTTTTTTTTTTTTTTAGGGTTTTATATATGTCTCCCCATTGCCTTCTTGCCTGCATGGTTTCTGCTGAGAAGTGAGAGCTTAATCTGATTTGCTTGCCTTTGTAGGTAACTCTTCTCTTTTCTCTGGCTGCTTTTAGGATTCTCTCCTTGTCTTTGATTTTGGAGAGCTTGATAATGATATGTCTTGGTGATTTTCTTTTGGTGTCTATCCTTCCTGAGGTTCATTCAGCTTCTTGAATGTTTGTCTTCTTATCCTTCAAGATATTAGGGATATTTTCTTCTAGTTCCTCCCCAACTATCTCCTCTGTGATTCTTTCTGTTCTGGAATGCCAATAATTCTTAAGTTATTCCTCTTTATGTTATCCAGAATGAATCTTTGACTTTCTTCAGATTCTTTAATCTCTTTTGCAGTATTGAGAGATTTGTCATCCAGCTTGCTAGTTCTAGCTTTCATCTCTTCAATTCTACTCCTTTGCCCTTTCAGTGTATTGTCCATTTCTGATATTTTGTTGTTAATCATCTGGACCTCTTTTTGCAGGTTTTGAATTATTTCCAATGCTCTGGTAGCGTAGTGGTTACGAATCGGGCTGCGAACCTAAAGGTTAGCGGTACGAAACTACCAGCTGCTCCGCGGGAGAAAGATGAGGCTTTCTACTCCCGTAAGGATTTATACCCTCGGAAACCCTGTACAGGGTCGCTTATACCCTCGGAAACCCTGTACAGGGTCGCTATGGGTCAGAACCGACTCAACGGCACGTAACAACAACAACAACAACAATAGCTATCTTGGTTGATTGCTTCTGTAGTACTTTCCCGACTTCTTCCTTATTTTTCTTCACCCTTTTTTGGAGCATTTGAATTTATTTCTATATCATTCTTCTGAATTCCTTCTCAGGCAGATCCAAAACCTGCTCTTTGTATAGTGGGAAGTCTATGTCTGCCTCCAGCTCACTTGTCTCAGTTGCTCTTTTCTGTTTTTGGACATGTGTTGAGATCTTTTGTTGTGTATTCTTGGACATTTTTCAGTAGTTATGTGGGTTTTTAATGCTTAAATGGATGTACGTTGTTGTGTTGTTAAACTTACTGAGTGTTTCCTGGAGGATATGATCTGGAGATATGCTTCCCTTTTCACATGTAATGCTTAGAAGCTGGTATTGACTCTTGTCCAGATGGTGAGATATTATGAGTTATGATTGTAACTTGACTATATGAGCACAGTTGCGGTCACTTCTTGTGTAAGGTAGAGGGAGAGAGCTCCCATCCCCAGGAAAAGAGTGAGACCAAAAGACCCAAAACAGAAACAATATAAAACAGAGACAAAAACCACCACTCAAAACCAAAAATAAAACCATAGATGACTGTCTAATAACCTTTGCTGTGCTGGCAGGCATAAAGTGTCCTGCCTAGGCCAACTTTAGGGCTGGGTCCCAGAGTCAGATGTAATAAGAAGCAGCCTGTGGGACCAATGGGGCTCTCAGGAACCTCCTCACTGTGCTGTGTGAAAACTGTAGGCACAATGCTGGACCCTTTTGGGGGTGTGCTCCTGTCTGCCTGAAGGTGTCTGGGTGGTGAGGGTGCAGCTGTGGAGAGGAAGAAAAATAAGTGAAAGATGAAGAAAAATCGGTCACACCTCTCCCTCCAGATGCAGCTCCGTGGCTTCTAGCACTGTGTCACTGCATCTGCTTGGCTGTGGCCCCAGCCTCCAATCTCAGTCCATGCCGAGGGACTCGATCAAATAGCCATATTTTGCTTCCACAGTCAGATTTCTTCTCAAGTGGGTGTGCGAAACTGGCGCCTGGCACCTTATACAAGATCCAAAAGTCTGGCACAGCGCTGGGAAAGCTCCTTCTCTGTTTTCACCACACCTCCACAGAGGAGACTTTCCTACCTGTCTCTGCTTCATCTGCCCCCCAAACCGGAAGTGTCATTACAATTTTAATAATGACAATATTTAACATCAAAAATTCATTGCTGTTAAGTTGAATCTGATGCATATTAACGCTATAGGACAGAGTAGGGTTTCCATTGCTGTAAATCATTATGGAAGCAAATTGCCACATCTTTCTCCTGTGGAACATCTGGTGGGTACGAAGCACTAAGATTTTGGTTAGCAACCTAGTGATTAACCACTGTACCACTGTCACTTTTATTTAACACCTGGGTCTCAGAATTTCAGAAAAGATAGTAATTGGCTGTTTTAAGGCAGTATAAGTGGCTATAGTATACCACTGCTTTTGTCTCTGACAGAAACCATAACAACAGATACTAGGGCTTCTGGTGTGACACTGTAGGATTAGCACTGAACTTTAAAACACAAGTTCAATAGTTCAAACCCAACACCTGCTCCTCAGAAACCCTATAGAAGATCGCTATGAGTTGAAACTTACTCGATGGCACTGAACAATAACAACATGACACTAATGGAGCCCTGGTGTATTGCTGTAGGATAAGCACTGGACTGCTAACCAAAAGGTTGACAGTTTAAACCCACCAACCACTCATCAGAAATGGAATACAAGGTTGCTTTGAGTTGGAACTGACTCAATTGCACTTAACAATAACATTGTTGTTAGGTCCCATTAAGTCAGTTCCAACTCATAGTGACCCTATGCACAACAGAACAGAAACTCTACCCAGTCCTGCACCATCCTCACAATTGTTATGCCTGAACCCATTGCTGCTGCCACTGTGTCAATCCACCTTGTTGGGGAATCTTCCTCTTTTTCACTGACCCTCCACTTTACCAAGCATGATGTCCTTCTCCAGCAACTGGCCCCTTCTGAAAATATGTATGAAGTATAAAAGACAAATTTTTGCCATCCAGGCTTCTAAGCAGTATTTTGGCTGCATTTCTTTCAACACAGATTTGTTTGCTCTTCTGGCAGTCTGAGGTATTTTTAATATTTTTCTCAACACCACAATTCAAATGCATCAATAATTCTAGTCTTTCTTACTCATTTTCCAACTTTCATGTGCATATGAGAAGACTGAAAGTACCATGGCTTGAGTCAGATGCATCTTAATCCTCAAACTGACATCTTTGCTCTTGAACACTTTAAAGTAGTCTTTTGCAGCAGATTTGCCTGATGCACTACATCCTTTGATTTCTTGACTGCTACATGAGTGTTGATTGTAGATCCAAGCAAAATGAAGTCTTTGATAGCTTCAATCTTTTCTCCATTTATTATGGTATTATTTATTGGTCCAGTTGTGAGGATTTTGTTTTCTTTACATCAAGGTACAATCCATACTGAGGGTTGCAGTCTTTGATCTTTATCAATAAATATTTTAAGACCTCTTTGCAAACAAGGTTGTATCATCTGCATTTTTCAGGTTTTCAATGAGTCTTCCTTCAATCCTGATGCCTTTTTCTTCTTCATATAATCCATTTTCTCAGATTATTTGCTCACCATACAGATTGAATACATTTTGTGAAAGTTGTTATTGTTGTTGTGTGCTGTCAAGTTGATTCTGACCCAAAGAGACTCTGTGTAGGGTTTCCTAGAGTGTATGGTGGGTTTGAAATGCTGACCTTGTGGTTTGCAGTCCAGTGCTTATCCTACAGTGCCACACCAGAGATCAGTGGTGAAAGTTGTTTTTGTTAAGCGCCATCGAGTTGGTTCCGACCATAATGATCTTGTATAAGGTTTCCAAGGAGCAACTGGTGAGCTTGAACCACCGACCTTGTGGTTCAGACTGACTTTGCAGTCCAGCGCATTAACCCACAGCGCCACACCAGAACTCCAGTGAAAGTTGTTGTTGTTGTTGTTAAGTGCCGTTGATATTGAGTTAATGCTGAGTTGATCAGCTTTTTATGTTTTTGTTTTAAGAAACAAAAACAAAAACAAAAAAAAACAGGACTTCCAAGTGTTCTTTATGGTGATCAGGCATTCCGTGTGACGACCAAGTAGAATGAGGCCCCAGGAGTAATGGATCTCTTCATCTGCCTCATTTACTGAATTTACAGTGAGAAAGAAAACAGTACCTCATGATATCTGGGAGCATGACTAATGCTCACAGCTAGTTCTTCATGGTATTACAAATTAAGTGATGTTGCTCTCTTGTTAGGCATAGACAATTTCACTGAGCATCAATGTCAGACAAGGTCCTCTGAGATCATGATAGAGAGAAATGAACACAAGGTTACTGCAACCCACACAACAACCCTTTCAGGGAAAATGAATGACTGCTGCTTCTTTAACTTTTATCCTCATCTAGTCGGCCTTCCCTATAGGTAAGATTCCTTGAGATCCAAGCATAGAATGTCTCCCACTTTTTTTTTTTACTGTACCCAATCTAGAGTAAACCTCTGATTCCTTAAGCCATTCCCCAAATTATGCTACCTAATATCAGTTGCATAATAGGTTCTTTCTAACAACCTCTTTCTGAAATTCCCATGATTACTTTTAATGTGTATCTCTTTTCCTGCAAAAAGTAACAAACCCAATGTATTAAAATATAGGTATGTTCTTGGTGGTCTTGGGATGAAAGAAATTGACACTAGAATTTCATGATGTTGTTGTTAAGTGCTATCAAGTCAGTTTCTGAGTCATAGTGACCCTGGATAGGGTTTCCAAGGAGTAGCTGGTAAGTTTGAACCTCTGACCTTGCAGTTCAAACTGATTTAGCAGTGTTATCCTACAGAGTGCTTATCCTACAGAGCCACACCAGGAGTGACAGATAAGACTTATTCCATAACCAGTCTTTTGCTCAGAATATCCAGTAAGCAGTTACCCCAGATAGAATTGAATAGACTCCTCTCTCACTATGCAAGTACTGTATGAAACAGAAAAACTGCATATTTTAGTGGGTCCTTAGTCCTGATTTATATTTCTGCACATCACCAGCTATAATTAGTTCCACTGTTTGTGATCTCTAGAGAGGAGGGGTTTTCAGTGAGAGGATAGTGTTTATTCAAATAATAATGTCAAAAAACTTGGCTTCCACTTGGTAAATAATTTTGTAACCATGACCAAATTGTTTAACTTTGGACATTGGATTTTCAGCTCCCAAATGAGAGAGTTGGACAGTGGGTAGTCTCTGAGGATCCTTCTAGATCTAACATTTTGTGATTCTATTACTTGATATTCCATTCTGGGAATGTCATCTCCTCTCTCTGGTAGGTAATGTCATATAACTATAAAGATTTTTTTTTTTTAATGTGACTCACTCAGAATATTGTATTTTAAAAAAGAATCCAAAGTACATAAAGGTGTAGTTTGTAATTTTCTTCACAAATAGTTGCAGACAGGTGGCTAGTATAATTGTTTCTGGTGCAAAAACGGACATTATTAAAATATAATAAGATCTAGATAAATCTGTAGGAACTCTTAGCTCTGTCTCCAGAGAATCAGTGCTAATAAGTCAAATTAGTCATTTTTATTTAGGAGGTATAAAGAGGCATATGGTTTCATGCTGTACCAGCTGTCATACAATTTTGGAGAAAAGTGTTGCTTACAAAGCTTCTTAGGAGAATGTTTCATAGAAGTATTTTAACCTTTAGAACTTACAAAACCAGTTGGCTTCCTTTCTTCATAAATTCTTTTTTTTTTTTTTTTGCCTTGAATTCTTTTTAAAAACAAAGGTTTAACAGGAAGAAAAACACACAGCTACGAGAAAAATAACTGGACTGCCTTCTAGTGGAGTACTTGTATATATTCTTTTCTTTATGGACCTAAGATTTTTGTTTGAGTCTAAAGTATGTTGTGATAAAATATATTTAGAGATTTGTTTTCAGATCAAATAATACTAAGTTCTAGAAAGTTGTGCTTCACTGTTTAACCTTCATGCATATTATAAAGTACAACGGTAAACATAATATGTTCATGCTTTAAAACATCCAGACGCTTGTGCAAGGTCTTTTCATTTTTCAACCTCTCCTCCTTTATTATTTATTACAGGATCTTATTTGGGAGTCCCTGGGTGGTGCAAGCAGTTAAAGCTAGACTGCTAGCCAAAAGGTGGAGGTTAGAGTCCACTCAGAGATCTGACAATCTGCTTTTGAAAAACCATCCATTGAAAACCCTATATATTGGAATTGTGTGTGTGTGTGCATGATTACAGAGTCAAAAGATTTTCTATTAACTATAATTTATTTTTCTGACAGTTTCTCTTTACTTTTGAATTTTATTACTTCTGTGAGAAAAATTCTGTATGTCCCCCTCCCCTCTGTTTACTTGCCTTGTAGATTCAAGTTTTTTTTTTTTTTTTTTGGTTTACTTTTAATATTTTCTTAAAAGAAACCAAGTCCGTAAAAGAAAGCACAGAGTTCAAAACAGTAATCTAGCATTAGATATTTTCAAGTTTATATAAAGCATTCCATCATTGCATTTTCATTGGCTTCATTCCAAGAAAGAGACTACATTAAGAGACAGTAGTTGGAAATAATCAGAAAAGACTGTGGAGTTCTTAAAAACTGAGTAGTTACATATGGATGATGTTTATAGGGATAAATAATATTTGGATAGTGCTAATTAGAAAATCTATTGATTTTACTTGCCTAAATTGCAAACTTAGCATTTGGGTTGGTTGTCATAGCAACTTGAATACATTTGTTCTACAAAATAATTTTTGATTATGGAACTGTAGAAGGATTCTAACAATTTTTACCACACATTTCTTCAAAACAAAATGACATTAAACTTATCTCTTAGTGTTTCATTTTCTAAGACTAAAGTATATTTTACTGCATTTGCATAATATATTATACAACTCTATTAGCTAATGCACTGTTTAAAAATAGTTGACCTCTGCCATTATCTCAAAGGATTAGAGCAGTGGTTCTCAACATTTTTAAGGATGAAATTTATTTTATGTGTCAAAATACATGTTGAAACTGCCTCCACCCCTTCCAACAAGCAAATAGCTATCCTTTTCTGTTTCTTTTTGTTACAATGTCATCTTGTTTATTTTGTTATAATTTCGTCTTGCTTTGTTGTTAGTTGCTGTCGAGTCAGTGCCTGACTCATGGCAATTCACGGCACAACTAGATCAGACCTTTGTGAACCATAGGGTTTTCATTGCTAGATTTTTCAGACATAAATCACCAGGCCTTCCTTCCTAGACTCAGTCTGGAAGTGCCACTAAAAGCTGTTTGGAATCACTGCAGCATGCATGCCTCCACTGACAGACAGGTTGGTAGTTACACTTGAGGTACATTGTTATTGTTTTTGTTGTTTAGTGCCATCAGATCTCCCAGATGGAAGGTGAGAATTCTACCACTGAACCACCACTGCCCTAGTGTCATATATCCTTATTGTCATATACAAAAAACATACCTGTCAAGTTGATTCTGACTCACAGTGACCCTATAGGACAGAGTAGGACTGCCTCATAGACTTTCCAAGGTGGTAAAGCTTTACAGTAGCAGGTTACATCAGTCTCCCTTAGAATGCCTGGTGAATTCAAGCTGCTGAACTTTCACTTAGCAGTTGAATGCTTTAACCACTGTATCACCAGGGCCCCTCAAAAGTAGAACTTTCCCACAGGGTTTCCAAGACTGAAATCTTTACTGAAGGAGACTGCCATATCTTTCTCCCATAGAGCGGCTTAATGTCAAATACCAAAACCCACACCCAGTGCCATCAAGTTGATTCCAACCCATAGTGACCTTAAAGGACAGAGTAGAACTGTTACACAGAGCTTCAGAGACTGTAAATCTTTACAGGAGTAGACAGCCTCATCTTTTCCCTCAAAGTGACTGTGAGCTTGAACCGCTGACCTTGTGGTTAACAGCCCAATGCTTAATCCACTGTGTAGCCAGGGGTCCTTTAATGTACAGTAAAAATCCTCACTGTCATTGAGTCAATTGACTCATAGCAACCATATAGAGTTTCAAATACTGAAAATCTTTATGACAGCAGACAGTCTCATCTTTTTCCCACAGAGTTGCTGATGGGTTTGAACCACTGGTCTGTGGTTAGCAATCGAGTGCTTATCTTACAGCACCACCAAGGAATATTGGTATATTGATTGTTTTCAAGTACTATTGAGTTGATTCTGTCTTATCATTTCTACTAATTCAGTGCAGTACTGATAGGATAGTCACTGGATTGCTAACCAGCCACTCTTTTGGAGAAAGATGCTTTCTGCTTCCATAAAGATTTACTGTATTGGAAACCCTATAAAGATTTGCAGCCTTGAAAATCCTATTCAGGGCCACTGAGTCGAAACTGACTCGATGGCACTTAACAACAATTAATTCAGTAATATTCTAATAGATTTGTCTTTCAGTGATCATAAAACTTCCAAAAATATTAAAAAGCAGTAGCACATATTATCATTTGGTTAGCAGATAATGCTTTTTTGTGTGAATTGAGTGATAGTTTACATGGGGGAACATTGTTTCACTGCAATGATTACAATCCCCTCCATGCATTATCATTCAATAGTATTTGCTTCTATTCTCTTTGGGTTTTTTTTTGTTTTTGTTTTTGTTTTGTGTGTATACAAAAATAATCAGGAATACATAGTCATTTAAACAACCAAAGGGCACATTCTGCAAGCCTGCATCCTGGCCACCAGCACCTGGCTGCCAGCACATAACCTTTTAGCAGATAATTCATAGTGCATATATGGATTGTCAAACTGTTTGCAAGAACAGATTAGACTTTCAGGTGTCTATGGTACACAGATTAGGAACCATTGAGAAACACTAAATTGCTATACACTGTTTTTGCTGCTTTAACTCCTAAAGTAGGTTCACATGACCCAGCTCTTTTAAGTTGATCCTATAGTTTTAGGTGGGTAGTTACCAAAGTGATTTGTACTGTTATATCTTTATTGGTTGTGAGAGATGGAGATAGGAGGGCTAGCCTGGGTGATCATTGATTTATAAGAAATGAGGATTGGGTTTTATGTGCTCTATATCCAACACTCCTCTGTCAGTTTGTCATACTGTGGTGGCTTGTGTGTTGCTGTGATTCTAGAGGCTGTGCCATGAGTATTATCGTCATCACGGTTAACACTACTTTGAGGAGGCATCTCTTCCCCAGTTGTGTTTTGAATGCCTTCCAAACTGAGGGACTCATCATCTGACACTATACCTGACACTATTCTGGTGCTCTTACTTATGTTTCAATATTAAATATTCTGGTGCTGATGGTGTTATACTGCTATTCATAAGGTATTCAGTTACTAAATATTTGGAAGTAGTCTGTTTCTCCTTCTTCCAAGTCTGTCTTCATCTGGAAGTTCAGCTGAAATCTGTCCACTGTGGGAACTTACACTGAAGAAGTCACTGGTCTTGTAAAACTCTAGCATCATTTCTGTCACCCAGGCCAGATTTTCCAACTACTGATTCTTCCTCTTTGTTTCCAACCTTTGCATTCCAACCGCCAGTAATTATCAATACATCTTGATTGCATGTCTGATCAATTTCAGATTGAAGAAGTTGGTAGAATTCATCAACTTCATCATCACTGGATTTAGTGGTTGATGCATAAGTTTGAATAATAGTGGCATTAATTTTTCATTGTAGGCATGTGGATATTATCCTATCACAGACAGCATTGCACTTCAAGACTGTTCTTGATATGTTCTTTTTGATGATGAATGTGATACCATTCATCTTCAGTTTGTCATTCCCAGCATAGTAAACCATGTGATCATCAGCTCAAAATGACCAATACCAGTCCATTTCAGCTCACTAATGCCTTGGATATCAACGTTTATGCATTCTATTTCATTTTTGACAATTTCCAATTTTCCTAGATTCATACTTGGTGCATTTCATGCTCTGATTATTAATGCATCTTTGCAGCTGTTTTTCTTAATTTTGAGTTGTACAGCATTGGCAAATGAAGATCCCGAGGGCTGTACTCCATTCGTGTCATCATGGTCTACTTTGAGAAGGTAGCTCTTTCCCTGTTGCATTTTGAGTGCTTTCCACCTGAGAGGCCCATCTTCCAACACTTTATTTTATAATAGTCTGGTGTTTTTCATCATGTCTCAATAGTCTGGTGCTGACAGTGTTCCACTGCTATTTATAAGGTTTTCAGTGACTATTCAGAGGTAGTTTGTCTCTCCTTTTTCCTAGTCTGTCTTCGTCTGGAAGCTCAGCTGAAACCTTTCCACTGTGGATGACCCTGCTAATATTTAACACATCGATGGCACAGCTTCTAGAATCACAGTAGCATGCAAGTCACCACAGTACAACAAACTGACAGGCAAATGGTGGCTAAGGAAATTAGAAGTCATCAAAAATGAAACGAATGCATAAAGATCTATATCCTAGGCATTAATAACCTGAATTGGACTGGTATTTACCATTTTGAATCTGACTATTCTATGGTTTACTAGCCAGGAATGATTAATTAAAGAGGAATAGTGTCACATTTATCATTAAAAAGAGTATCTAATGATGCATCTTGAAGTACAATATTGTCTGTGATAGAATAATCTCCATACACCTACAAGGAAGACAAGTTAATACCACTATTACCCAAATTTATTCACTAACCACTAAAACCAGTGATGATGAAATTGAAGCTGCCAAGAAAGAAGTATGTCAGGGTGGTATCCTTTCATCATACTTATTCCATCTGTGTATTGAGCAAATAATCCAAGAAGCTGGATTTTATAAAAAGGAACATGGCATCAGAATTGGAGGAAGACTTATTAAAAATCTGCAACATGCAGATGGCATAACCTTGCTTGAAAGAAGCAAAGAAGACTTGAAATAGCTGATAAAGATCAAAGACTACAGCCTTCACTATGGATTGGACCTCAATGTAAAGAAAACAAAGGTCTTCACAACTGGATCAATAAATAACGTTATGATAAACAGAGAAGAGATTGAAGTTGTCAAAGACTTCATTTTAATTGGATCCATCATAACACTCATGAAAGCAGCAGTCAAGAAATAAAATGACATATTGCATTCAGCAAATCTGCTACAGAAGATGTTTTCAAAGTGCCAAAAAGCAAAGCTGTCACTAAGAAAATTAAAGTGTGCCTGACCCAAGTCATGGTATTTTCACTGGCCTCATATGCGTGCAAATGTGGACCAATTAATAAGGAAGACCATAGAAGAATTGCATTTGAATTATGGTGTTGGCAAAGAATATTGAAAGTACCATGGACTTCCAGAACAAAGCCACCTTATCTTGGAAGAAGTGCAGTCAGAATGATCCTTAGAACTGAGGATATCAAAGCTTTGTCTCAAGTTTTTTGGACAGTTGTTAGGAGGGGACATCCTGGAGAAGGACATCATGATTGGTAAAGTGAAGGGTCAGCAAATAAATGAAAAAGTCCCAATGAAATGGATTAACACAGTGTCAGCAACAGTTGGCTCAAATATAACAATTGTGAGATGGCTTGGACCGGGCAGTGTTCTGTTCTGTTGTGCACAGGGTCACCATGAGTTGGAATCAATGACACCTAACAACAGTTTTGTGAAACGCCATTCTGCCTCTGTTAGCCACAACTTGGATTATTTGGGGGGAGATATTTAAGCAAACAATGTTGACATAAACCATGGCATTCCTGACGACTTTTTAGAACTTAAGTGGGATGAGCAATTGCAGTACAGAGTCCTGTACTGCAATTGCAGCCCAGCAGGGGAGCAGTGAAGTTAGTGCTGCTGTCCCTGCACATTCCTTGCCTTTCTCCACTTAAACCTGGGTAGTACTTTCTGCTTTATTCTTGGCAGGTAGGTCAGTTTATTTTAGTCAGCCTGACTGATTTATACTGTGATAGGATTCCTTAAGCTTTTGTTTCTGGTATTCTGTAGTTCAAATAAAAGCAGTGCTTTAGATTTTTATAATTCTCTGCAGAAATCGTACTTGCTTCTCTTCAATCCCAATGTTTTGAGGGAATGTCTAAGTATTATATATGCATGTTTAATGATTCATACTTCTAGGATTTTAAATTTATTCTTAACTGAAATGTAACTCTTCTTTTAAAGACTTTCAGAAATATTACAAAAAATAATATAATAAACTTTTAAAATGTCTGTTTGCAAGAGGTTGATTGGAATAACTTTGGGGTATTTTTTTGTTTTGCATTTTAAGCAATTAATTCACCATACTGCACATTCTCCATATCTACTCTAGATAGAGTAAAGATATTCAAGCAGAAAAATATTCTCTTTTTTTCTGTGCAGAAAATAATTAACTGTTTGACCACTGATCCACACCAGCGAATGTGATGGTCCTTTGCTTTTCTGAGGTTATGCATAAGTCTTGTTTATCCAGCTTCATAAACTGTGGAATAGGCTTTCTGGAAACAAAAATTTGAGTGTGAATGTTATAAAATGAATCAGCCATAGCTACAAATTTGATGTAGTGTTTGCAGGAATTGACAGCAAAAGGCAACATTAATCCATATACTAGTGCAGCAGTGGTTTCATTTCATCCCACTGTAACTACGTGACTTGGAATATATTTGTGTTTTCATTTTATTTCAGTGTTTTTGAGCAGACAATATGGTACCTTTTGAGACATGGCGTTGTTTTTAAGTAATACAGTTTATACCTGTGCAATTCTAGTTTAGGACTATGTACTCATAACCTGGAAACATAATGTTTTAAAATCATAGAGTATATATAAAAACTATCAGTGTAGTGCTGGATCCATTAGCTGAGAATCCCATATGCCCTCTCACTGATGTATTCAGCTTTATCAGGTTTTTTTCTAAGATCTTGGACAAGGTATATGATTTAATTTTTTAGTCTTCTAAGATTAATTATGTAGGATGTGATTGTGCATTGCTAAATATACCTAGCAGTTAAATATGCATTCTCTTCTTCATTTAATCTAGTGAATTCACATTTGATTACCATGAGATAATTAGAGATGGAAGTTCAAGGGTTGGTGGAGAACACAATAAAACAGTTTAAAATTCTCTATTATAGATTAGTACACCCACATATTTATTGGGGAAAAATAACACAAACTAGAAGTGTCTTTTTCTTTTTTTTTAAGAAAAAAAATGGACTACATCTCTTTGATCGCAAAACTTTTTTTTTTTAGGATAATGAAGAAATGTATATTTATTGATTTCTGTATTCTTTACACATATATCATTTGCCACAATGTCTATATCTGTTAAATACTTGACATTTTTCTTATGTTTATATTTTCTCAGTATGACACTAGGTTTAACAAAGCTTAAATATAAATATGTATATGTACTGTTAGTTTATGTTAAGCTCATCACATTGTGTATGTGGGACCTCTGGATTCTGTTGTATCTGGGGAGGCTTTCTAGTCTCAAAATTAATTAATACTTGTCAATGAAGCCAAAGTTGTTGGCTGGATACTTACTCCCTCTTTGGATATGTGGCAGATTGTTACAGACTGCAGGTATTGGGGTGCTGAGGACCAGTGTCATGGATGAAAATTCCAGCACGTGGCCGCACTCCGACCTGCTGGCAAGAGACCCTGTGGGCCCAAGGAAGTAACCTCCGGACGTCCCGGGTTCATTGGCGTTTACGAACTCACTGTGGGGCCAGCTCTGTATAATTCTCTTTAGTCCTATTAATTCACTCTATGCTTCGAACCCCTGTAATTGCAGCTTCTGAGAAAATGGTTTCTTAATGTGCCTCTCTCAATGTCTCCACTGTGTTAGCAGTGTGTAAGGTTCTGGGAACAAATCTCTCTGAGGAACAAACTCTGGCCACTGGGCAAACTCGTCCAAACTGTTCTTTATCAAATTATTCAGCTATGTTTGATATTAACTTAATACATGAACCCTTGTTACCCATGGACAAATATTAAAACAAAAAACTGCTCCTAAAGCCTAGTCTGTAGAAAGTTTCAAAAGCAAGTTTGCTGGAGCCAGGCTGCCCAAGGAATTAACTCAAAGTAGATTGGTGACTTCCAGGTTTTTGTTTAAAGAACAAAAGGACTGCCATCTTAAATTGCTTCCAGGTGCAGCCCATTCACCTAGGCGCCTCGCTTCCTCCTGCAGACCTGGCCATAGCTGGCTGACACAGCGGGATTCCTTTCAATCCTTTTCACCTTCCCCCATTTGAGATTAGGTGCTATAGGTATGTTAATTAGCCTGGAGAAACCGAGTTGCTGCCCTGGGATTCGAACCTGAAAAGTACTATATAGTAATTTGCTTGAATTTCTGGAAAATTAAGGATGTTAGATTATCAAGACAATTTGTGATGTATGTTCTAGAATTTGATTCCTGTAAATCATTGTGTTCTGTGTTGAACGATTAATCACATTTCACTTCTGTACCCCGTCTTAATAAACCCCGCCTTCCTTTGTGTAAAGCTCCTCCCCGAAATAAAACGGAGGTGCAGACCCAAGCCCGCATGTGTTACGGCTTGCAGGCCATGAGTCCCGACTGGCATGCGAGGCGTTACAGCTGGCAAGGCATGCGTTAAGGTTTGCAGGGTGGTGCTTTACTGCCTGCAGGGGCCACGATGCCGGTAGTCCAGGGTCTGCCCACCAGTGTCGCATCCACTCTGATTTCGGGGTGTCTTCTTGTCTCTCTCTTTGTGTCTTTGTGCGTATTCTTTATCTGTCACTGTCGCCGCCAGATCTCCCAACTTCGTGAACCAAACCCCCATGTCGAGGCCGGCCCCCGACAGCAGATTAAAAATGCTACCTGAAAACTAACAGCCAATGTGGAATCAGAGATCAGAGTCTTAGTACTTGTGTGTATAAATGTTCAAAGAGGACTTGTGACAGTCCTCGATCACTATGTTGTTAAATGCTGTCAAGTCGATTCTGACCCATAGTGACCCTGTATAGGGTTTCCACGGAGTAGCTGGTGAGCTTGAACCACTGACCTTGCAGTTCAAACAACTTTGCAGTCTGACACGTTAGCCCACAACACCTCAGGGGAGGATTTTATTACTGTTAGTTAATTGCCTCTGTTTGTATCAATCACAGCCATCAAACTTTGGTGGAGTAAGGAATTATCCTTGAAAAAGAGTCCTGACATAATGTTCCCTCTTCCTGGAAAGCTCTTCCTAAAAATATTGCTTGGCTTTCTCTTCATTTCTATCAGATCTTTACTCACATGACAACTTTACACTGAGGCCTTGAAGATGTTGTCACTGTTGTTAAATGATGTTGAGTTGGTTCTGATTCATAGCGACCTCATGCACACAGAATGAAACACTGCTCAGTCCTGAGCCATCCTCACAACTGTTGGTATGCTTGAGCCCATTGCTGATACCACTGGGTCAATCCATCTTGTTGCAAGTTTTCTTCTTTTATGCTGAAATTCCACTTTACCAAGCATGTTGTCCTTCTCCAGGGCCTGGTCCTTCCTGTTAATATGTCTGAAGTTTGAGAAATGAAGCCTCACTGTGCTTGTATCTGCGAAACATCTGGCTGTACTTCTTCCAACACAGATTTGTTTGTTCTGGCAGTACATGGTACTTTCAATATTCTCCTCCAACACTATAACTCAAATGCATAAATTATTTTATGGTCTTCCTTATTCATTGTCCAACTTTCACATGCATATGTGAAATATCATGGATTGGTTCATGCCCACCTTATTCCTCAAACTCATATCTTTGTTCTTGCACACTTTTAAGAGGTTTTATGCAGCAGATTTGCCTAATGCAATATGTCATTTTATTTTTTGACTTTTTATCTCTTTGTTGTGAAATTGAGTGAAGGTTTACAGACAACATCATCAGTTTTACATTCAACAAATTATACACTGTTTCAGCTCAATGATTGTAACCCCTTCCATGCAACAACAGTTGTCCTGCTTCCTTCCTGTTGTTATTGTTAAATGCTGTCGATTCAGTTCTAACTCATAGCAACCCTGTATAGGGCTTACAAGGAGCAGCTAGTGAGCTTGAACAGACAAACTTGTGATTCAGACCAACCTTGCAGTGCAGCGCATAAGTAATAGTAGTTGCAGTTAAGTGCCATTGAGTCTGTTCCGACTCATAGCGACCCTGTATAGGGTTTCTGAGGAGTGGCTGGTGAGCTTGAACTGTCAACCTTGCAGTTCAAACCAACCTTGAAGTCTAGCACATTAACTAGTAGCATATTAGAAGCCATGTATTAGAACCCCTGACTTTGTCCTATTTTTTCATTGATGATCTTTATAGTTCTGTTGTTGTTGTTGTGAAGTGCTAGATTTTAAGTTTAGATCTTTAATCCACATTGAGTTTGTTTTAGTATATGGTGTGAGACTTAAGTCTTATTTCATTTTTTTGCAAATGGACTTCCAGTTTTGCCAGCACCATTTGTTGAAGAGACTATCTCTTCTCCATTTAATATCTTTTGACCTGTTGTCAAAGGTCATCTGAGTTCGCAATTATGTTCCATTGATCTATGTATCTTTTGTTGTACCTATCCCAGACTTTTTTGACCATTGTGGCTGTGTAATATGTTTTGAGATCAGGGTATGATAGGCCTCCAACTTTGTTATTCTTTTGAAATAATGCTTTGCTTATCTGAGGTCTCTTTCCTTTCCATATAAAGTTAATGATCATTTCCCCCATCTCTTTAAAGAATGATGTTGGAATGTGGATTGGGATTGTTTTATAACTATAGATTGCTTTGAATTGTTTTGCTGCTGCTGTTAGGTGTCATAGAGTTGGTTCATACTCATATCAACTCTACACACAACAGAAGGAAACCCTCCCTGGTCCTGTGCCAGAAAAATAGACCTAAATATGATGAGGGAGAACAATGAGTAAAAGGGAAAGAGTCCAGAGAGTAATATAATTAGATAGATAGATAGATGATAGATAGATAGATAAATAGATAGATAGATGATAGATAGATAGATAGATAGATAGATAGATAGATAGATAGAGGATAAAATAGAAAGCAGTTGAGAAATAGAAGCAGGAAAAAAAGAAGATAAAATGAAAGGGGATATGAAAAGAAGAGAGAGCAAAAGAGACAAAGGTGGGGGAGAAAGAAAAACAATGAAAGGGGAAAAAATGGCAGGTGCCAGATTCAGAAAGAAGAGAATTCGGGTTTCTCCTGCCAGTTACAGACCTCATGTCATGGGTGGGTAACAGATGAAATGGTAATACTCAACCCTAGATGGAGTTCCTGTATGGCTAGGTGATGTCTATTCTGGGTACCCAATCCAGAAGTAGTTCAGGTAAACTCCAAAGCAACTGAGGTATTGGTATTTCCATCACAGAGAGGAGCTGAGAGTGAGAGGTCCTTTTATTTTAGGTCTGACCAGAACTGACGTTTCAGGTCTGGAATAGGCTACACCTGATTCCAGGTACCAGGTTTGGTGCTACTAACTCTCCACATACTTTGATGCAACTTTGACAGCCCAGAGAGCAGGAGCTGATGGGTGCCAGCCACACCTCTATTCACCAGGGTAATGCGGAGTACAAGAAAAAAAAGAAAAAAAAAATGTCCCTCTCTGTCCACCAATAAGCAGTATGCCTCTGTTCTACCTACTGCCCTCTTTTCTTCAAAGTCGCCAATGAAATTTCAAGATCTCAACAAGGCTGGCCTGGCCACAGGCACAGATCAATGTCTTTGTGTGTGTGTGTTTTCCTCTATAATGCATCTGTTCAGCTGATTCTTTTAGTGAGGGCTAGTCCAGGGCTCTAGTAGTGTAGTGGTTATGAGTCAAGCTGCTAACCTCAAGGTAAGCAGTTCAAAACTACCAGCCATTACACAGGAGAAAGATGAGGTTTCTGCTTCCATAAAGATTTACACCCTCGGAAACCCTATGCAGGGTCACTTTGAGTCAGAACTGAATCAACAGCACACCACCACCACCACCAGTCTAGGGATGACTGCAGATTTAGAGCAGGACCTGCCAGAACAGGGTCAGTCTGAACAGCTCCCCCTTCCTTTAATAAGGCCCACAATCATGGCACTTCTCTCCCTGAAGCTCTGACCACCAGGAGAACAGGAGTTTCCTAGGGGTGTATGTGGGTAGGGGCCAGCCTTATCTTTGGTCACCAGGGGAGTATGGGGAACAAGAAAAAAATCACACCTTTGTCTCTGCAAATCACAGGTATGTTTCTTCAATGCAGATCAGTTTCCTTGCCTCTGAAGCTGCTCACAGAAGCTCAAGATGGCTGCGTGCACCTACCTGGTCACCAACTCATATTATCTGTCTTTTTGTTTTTTGCCATGTCTGCTCACTCTTTCTCCTCCTAGTAAACATTTAATTCATTCTCTATTCCTTCATCGGAAGCTCACAGTTCCAGGACTATCATATGCTTTTGTTTCATTTGGTTATTTATATCTTAGTTGCAGAGGGTCTGTATAGCCTTTCTGCTTAGTCCTCCATCTTGGCAACTATAAAGCATTGTTTTATATTTTTGACTGCTGATTCTATGAGTATCATTTGTGAATCCAAGAAAATGAAGTATTTGACAACTTCAGTATTTTCTCCATTTATCATTCATAATATTATATATCAGTCCATTTGTGAGGATTTTGTTGTTTTTGCAATGAGGTGCAATCCTTGCTGAGGATTTTGATCTTCATCAGTAAGTATTTTGTTTTCTTCACTTTCAGCAGCAAGGTTGTTTCATCTGCATATCACAGATTGTTAAAGAGGTTCTTTCTAATCCTGATGCTACATTCTTCTTCATATGATCCAGCTTCTCAGATTATTTGATCAGCATACAAATTGAGTAAGTATGTTGATACAACCCTGACACACACATTTCCTGATTTTAAACCATTTGGAATGCCCTTGTTCTGTTCGAATGACTGCCTCTTGGTTTATGTGTAGGTTTCTCATGAGCACAGTCAAGTGTTCTGGAATACCTACCCATTCTGCACAATCAAGACTATGTTGTTTTGGCAAAAGTCTTTGCATAGTCAATAAAACACAAGTAGACATCTTTCTGGCATACTCTGTTTTTCAGCCAAGATCCATCTGACATCAGCAATGTCCTCTTCTGAAAATAGCTTGATTTTTCTGGCGGTTCCTTGTCAATACATTGTTGCAACCATTTTTAAAATATCTTCAGCAAAATTTTACATATATGTTATTCTAATGATATTGTTCAATGATTTCTGTATTTCATTGGATCATCTCTCTTTGGAATGGGCACAATTAATTGGAAAGGTAGCTGTCTTCCAAATTTCTTAGCATAGATGAGTGAGCACATCCAGTGTTACATCAGTTCGTTGAAATTATAAATTGTATTCCATCAATTTCTTAAGCCTTGATTTTTGCCCATAACTTCAGGACAACTTTGGCTTTTTTCTTCTGTACCATCTGTTCTTGATCATATGCTACCTCTTGAAATGGTTGAGCATTGACTATTTCTTTTTGGTACAGTTATTCTGTGTATACTTCCATCTTCTATTAATGTTTCCTGCATCATTTAACATTTTGCCTTTGGAGTCCTTCAATATTTCAAGTTGAGGGTTGCTTTATTTATTTATTTTCAGTTTTTTCAGCTTGAGAAGTGTTGTGCTTGTCCTTTCCTTTTGATTTTCTAACTCCAGGTCTTTTTCACATTTAACTATAATGCTTGACTTTGTCTTCTTGAGCCACCCTTTGAAATTATCTGTTGAGCTCTTTTTTCCCCCTCATTTCTTTCATTCACTTAAGCATATCAATGCTGGAAAGTAAGTTTCAGAGTCTATCTGACATCCATTTTAATTTTTTCTTTATTTCCTGTCTTTTAATGACTTTTTGCTTTCTTCCGATGTGATGTTCTTGATGTCATCTGACAGCTCTTCTAGTTTTCAGTCATTAGTATCTAATGCATTAAATCTGTTCTTGAGATGGTCTCTAAATCCAGGTGGGATATGCTCAAGGTCATATTTTGGATCTCATGGACTTTTAAATTTTTCCTCAACTTCAACCTGAGCTTGCATATGAGCAGTTGGTTGTTTGTTCCAGAGTTAACTCCTGGTCTTGTTTTGGATAATGATATTGTTGATATTCTACTGCTTCTTCCTACAGATATAGTCAGTTTTATTTCTGTGTATGGCATCTGGTGATGTCCAGGTGTTTAATTACCTTATGATGTTTTAAAAAATTATTTATAATAAATGTTGTTGTGTTGTGAACTGCTGTCGAGTCTGTTCTGACCCATAGCAACCCTGTATAGGGTTTCCAAGGAGCAGCTGGTGAGCTTGAACTGCCTACCTTGCAGTTCAAAAAACATTGCAGTCTGGCTCATTAACCCACAGTGCCACACCAGGACTCCATTGTAATGAATAGGTCTTGCAAAATTCTATCATAGGATCTCTAGCATCATTTCTATTACCAAGGCCAATCTTTGCATTCCAGTCACTTGTACATATCAACACATCTTAATCACATATTTTGTCAATTTCAGACTGAAGAAGTTGGTAGAATTTTAAAATTTCATCATCACTGGCTTTAGTGAATGGTCTGTAAATTTGAATATTAGTGGTATTAACTTGTCTTTCTTTTAGACTTTTGGTACAATCCTATCATAGACATCATTGTCCTTCAAGATAAATCTTGAAGTGCTCTGTTTAATGATGAATGCTACACCATTCCTCTTGAATTTGTGGTTCTTGGCATAGTAAACCATATGATTATCAGATTCAAAATCGCCAATACTAGTCCATTTCAGCTCGTTGTTGTTGTTAAGTGTCGTTAAACAATTTCCAACTGATAGGGTTTCTGAAGTGTGGCTGATGAGTTTTAACCACCAAACTTGCATTTCTAACTGATCTTGTGGTTCAGTGTTTATCTTACAGCACCACACCAGGACTCCATATCAGCTTACTAACGCATTCCATTTCATTTTTTGACTTCCAATTTTCCTGTATTTATTCTTCATGCATTCCATGTTCTGATTATTAATGGATGTTTGCAGTTGTTTCTCATCATTTTGACTTATGCTCCATCAGAAAATGATGGTCCTGAAAGCTTTATTTCATTCATGTCATCTTGTTCAACTTTACTTATGTTGTTGTTGTTGTTAAGTGCCATCGAGTCAATTCCAACTCATAGCGACCCATAGCACCGCACCAGGACTCCCAATTCTACTTATTGGAGGTAGCTTTTCCCAAGTAATATTTGAGTGCCTTCCTACCTGAAAGGCTCATCTTCTGGTACTTCATTTGACAGTATTCTAGCGTTCTTTGTGATGTTTTCATACATTGGCCCTATCTTTGACAACGTTCTGCTGCTATTCATAAGGTTTTTAGTGGCTAAATATTTAGAAATAGCCTGCCTCTCCTACTTCCTAGTCAGTCTTAGTCTGGAAGCTCAGCTGAAACCTGTCCACCATGGTTGACCCTACTGGTATTTGAAATATCAGTGGCAAAACTTCCAGCATTACAGCAAAACACAAGCCACCACAGTAAGACAAACTGACAGATAAATGGTGGGACCTTGAAGATAATCCTATTAAAAATTTCAACTTGTCTCACCTACTACATACACTTATTTTATATTTCCTTCGTTGCTTTATTTTAATTTTCTTTTTAACACTTGTCCTATGTAGCATGTAAAATATGTTTTTTAACTTGTTATTTCCCTGTATCTCCAACTAGAATGTAAGTTCTAAGTGGTGGCTATATGCTATGGAGTCAGTTTCAACCCATAGTGATCCTTTATAGGGTTTCTGAGGCTATAATTCTTTATGGGGTTGGAAAGTCTCATCTTTCTCCCATGGAGAGGCAAGTAGATTCAAAATGCTAACCATGCCATTAGCAACTCAGTTCATAATCCACTATGGTACTTGTTGTTGTTGTTGTTGTGAAGTGCCATCGAGTCGGTTCCGACCCATAGTGACCCTGCATAGGGTTTCCAAGGAGCAACTGGTGAGCTTGAACCACAGAGCTAGTAGTTCAAATGGCTTTGCAGTCTGGCACATTAACCCACAGTGCCACACCAGTACTAGAGCTCCTTAAATTCTAGGAGGGCATGGATTTTTGGCTGTCATGGTCATTGCTATAGTTCAGGTACCTTGAGTAGTATCTGGCTCAGAGGAAATCTTCAATAAATATTGTTGAATGAATGAAGAGAAGGAAGTGCAAAGAAAATTGAATAAGTCACTAGGAAAAGCATGGAATCAAAGATCCAGAGGTACTTTTCAATTTAAAAATCAAACCCTATATGTTTCAGTCATTCTTTTTTCTTTAAAATAGAAGTGATCTAGAGAATACTACTCTGGTGTGGTGTTATAGGATAAACACTGGAATGCTAACCACAAGTTCAGTTCAGCAGTTCAAACCCACTAACTGCTCTTTGGAAGCCCTATACAGGGTGACTATGAATCAGAGTCCACAACACTTAATAACAATAACAAGCTCTTCTTTTGAATGGAGAGGACTTCAGTCAAAGAGAGTTGTCTCCTATTGGATGAAAAAAGAGAAAAGTTATAAATCAGTAATACCAAAGAACATGTTGCTCAGGGGCATTTTATAATATCCTGTTTACTTAGCCAGAAAGGAATGTGTAGAGAAGAGGTAGCACAATAGTTACGTGGGGGGAGGAAGAAGGATAATAAAGGGGTGCAAATATATATCTGTTTTATTAATATAAAACATGGAATTTCAAGAAAATTGATTATCATGTTTTTAACCATTGGTTGTATAATGTATAGATGTTAAAAGACTTTAAAACATAATACAAGAACTCCTGAGTTTATGTTAAATTTTATTTCTGGAAAAGGTATAAAGTAAAATGATGTAACTAAAATCTGATTTTCTTAATCAGATAATAAGGACATCCTAATCAAAGACCCATCTGTCTTTTCTCTCTTTTTTAAAAAAAATGACCACAAATACCATGCTTTAAAAAATAAAGCTAAAGATGCTCATATTTAAAATGTAGAAAAACATTTGAAATTGGTTACATAGGATAATGTAGAAAATTGTATTTAATGATACAATTATAGTTCTTACCTTGCTCTTCATAATTCCTATCATATTGTTGTTGTAAAATAAATTAGAATTGCAGCAATGCCTTTATTAGAATAGATTCATTCAGATATTGTCTTGGGGAGATTTTCAGAGATATTCTTAAGGAGCGATGTGGGAGGTATCTAGAGTCATCTGATGATTTCTAGTGAAATGATCATAGAGGTGTCTATGTCTAATGTAAATTTCCATGCAACAAACAATTTATTGCCCCTTTTGCTGCCTTTAAACAGAAAGGCTAATTTGAGATGCCATCTCATCTGTTTCATTTACATTCTGAGATTATATAAGGACAGCCGTTATGAACCCAACTTGATTTACAATTAAATTTTTATCTTTTGATCTATTATCATGTTCCTGCTTTTCAATGTCAAAAAACCTCAACTACTTGACTTGAATAGTGACCAAATTCAAAGGCAAACAGGTTAAACTTGTTCCCACATCTACAGAAAAAATGCTCTTACATTACAGGTACATATTCTACACCTTGTCATCTAGTAGTGGATTGCAACTATCACTAGAGTACTATGTTTCCTTTTTAGAAACAACAACAACAACAACAAAGTTTGAATACAATAACTCAATGGTGCTTTTTTGACCAATGCACTTCTACATTAAAATGCGCATTTTCTTTAAAAGCAATCACATTAGGCCAATATAAACATTTAGAGAAGCTATTGTCACTCCTTTGACTGGGATCACAACAGAAGGTACTGGACAGAGTAAAAGAAAAAGGTATAACAAAATTAAGATTTATAAATGAGTACAGAGCGTAGTGGTTACGAATCGGGCTGCAAACCTTAAGGTCAGCGGTTCGAAACTACCAGCTGCTCCGCGGGAGAAAGATGAGGCTTTCTACTCCCATAAAGATTTACACCCTTGGAAACCCTGTACAGGGTCGCTATGGGTCGGAACCGACTCAACGGCACTTAACAACAACAACAACAACAGACTTACAGGTATGATAGAGACTTGTGGAAGCCCTTAGATATCTTCCTAACTTAGAACTGAAGCCACTTCCAGAAATCCCCTTTCAGCCACCTAAATGTAATATTTAAGATGAATATGTTCCTCGGGCTTGCTTCTCAAGACATGTATAAGGTCAAAAAGGCATCATTTGCCCACAAACAAAGTTAAAAAGGCAAGAAGGGGCAGGAAAACTGTTGAATGGAATGGGGAACCCAAGGTGGAAATGGGGAGAATGCTGATATATTGTGGGGATTGTAATCAATGTCATGAAGCAATTCATGTATAAGTTGCTGAATGGGAAATTAATTGGCTTTCTAAAATTTCACCTAAACCACACACACAAAAATATTACAAAACAAAAAAGAAAATAATGCCTTGAAAGGTATAGGTAACAAATGCTAACTTTCAATAATTCAATGTATTTTCCAACAAATTCAAAGCCCAAATTAAATATTACACCCATAGATTCTTAGATCTTTTTTTTAAACAAAGTCTGATGGACCAACTGCTATTTTCATTGATGGAGTCAGCTACTATCACAGGTTCAAGCGAAAGATGTCTCCAACTGGGTGTGACCAGCAAGACTATCAAACCACAGTTTCCTTGGCTATTATAGCTCAAGAATGTCATTGTTGTTGTTGGTAAGTGCCGTCGAGTCGGTTCCAACCCTGTACAGGGTTTTCGAGGCTGTAAATCTTTACGGGAGCAGAAAGCCTCATCTTTCTCCTGCGGAACGACTGGTAGTTTCGAACTGCTGACCTTGCGGTTCGCAGCCAGATTCGTAACCACTACTCTACCAGAGCTCCTTAAGAATGCCATTAGGCTCTTCACTTGTATTCCCTCATTTCTTTTTCCCTACCCCTCATTGTTAGAATTCCAGGCATATGCTTCTTACTTAAAGGTGAGTGTTTTGATGCAAATTAAATAATTTTTTTATATATAAAAAATAAATACAATAAAATGATATTGGCACAATTCAGACATGGTTAAAACTTTTTATTAAATTGCTTTCAGAGCTAGTTTACCAGCAACACAAAACCACAATAAAGTAAGTTTCAATAGTTTTTGTTAATAATTTAAGACTCTTCGTCCCTTATCTTCTCCACTAATCTTATTATTCCTTTATATTTCTCATCCTTTCAACAGTCAGTATCAACCATGCCCTAGCTTCTGGGGATATCACAGGAGATAAGCCTTTCCCATATTTTCTACCAGTAATAAAAAAGATTTAGGATTGCATCAAGTCCTACTAGACTGTAAAGAATGAAACTGTATGTTGTTCAATTCTGAATCTCTTAACACCTAACACAGTGACTAACATGTAATGGTACTCAACCAGTATGTGATTAATAAATTGGGTAGTGACTTGCTAGCTTTGAATGCCATATGTTAATAATATGGAAATGCTTGATGAATCACTGAAAACTGATATACTGTAAGTTGAGGACTTCTGACATAATAACAAAGAAGAGGCAATTTAATTTCAAATTTTATATCCAGAATTTTGTTATTGGTGGAAATAAAAGAAGGAGGTAAAGTTATGTCCTCAGAATCTTAGAAAAAGTATCGAGTCATATCATTTTCCATAATTCCAAGCATGACTCCTAAAACAGATACTGTTGATAGCCTACCAACATGTGTCCCCCGATTTTTTTTTTTTTTTTCCTAACAGATGCTAGATTTTGTCCAGATATCAATCTGGATGAAGCTTACCCCTGCCTGGGCTATAAAGATGGGTCCTAATTGATCTAAAACTGTCTGGTCCTTTCTCCTTGCTAATTATTGGTTTAGGCACAAATTAATGTTAGCTGCTGTTGAGTTGGCTCCCAACTTATGGAGGCCCCATGTACAACTGAAGGAAACACTGGCTGGTCCTTTACCATCCTCATGATCCACTGAGGATCAGACTGTTGTGTTCCATGGTATTTTCATTTTCTGATTAAAAAAAAACAAACACTTTATTATAATCTGAGTGAAATTGTACATAGAAAATTGGTTTTCTATTCTACAATTCATACATATTTTGTTTTGTGCCTGTTATCTGATTTTTGAAATTAAACTGTCATATGGTTCTTCCTAGTACAAATTGAAACCTCTTCAGTGTCAGAGTAATATGAAAACTAATAGTGATAGAGGAATGATAGCTGTACATTAAATGCACCTGTCAGAAATTGAACCTGGGTCTACTATATGGAAGGTGAGAATTTTACTACAGGACCACCCCTTCCCAAGACACAAGTACAGGAGATACTTCTGGCAAGTCTTCCGTGAAACACTTCTTCCTTCTACCTCTCAGAATTATTTCCAACATCTTGCTACCAGTCTAAGGAGGAAATCCACATTCAGTGGTGGGCAGAGACTAGGAAAACACAGAGCAGGAAAGACATAGCCTTGATGGGTAATATTAGTGCCTGCCCTACCTATGGACTTAATATTTGAAATTTTCAAGATTTTCTTCTTAAAGTCTACTTGATGCAGGCTTTTCTGTTTCTTGCAGCTAAAGAAAACCCAACTTATACAGCTTCTACATCTCTTGACTCACATTGGTGGTGGTGGTGGTTGTGTGCCACCGAGTCAGTTCGAACTCATAGTGACCCTGGACAGGGTTTCCAAGGCTATAAATCTATATGAGAGCAAAAAGCCTCATCTTTCTCCCACATAACAACTGGTAGATTTGAACTGCTGACACTGTGGTTAGCAGCCCAAGATCTCAATCCATTATAGATGCTATTAGATAGTAGGAACAAGAATAGAAGTTATCTCAAGTCACTGTAGGTATGGCCTGTCTAGGCAGGAAACAAGCCAACCTCAATAACAAGGAATATTCTGAAAAGAGGGGCGGAGCAGAGTGAAGATTGCTTGCAAGAGGAAAAAGTTAGCTAAGGGGGTGAGAGAGGAGAGAATAAAAAAAAACTATTGTAAGGAGAAATAACATTATTTAAGAGGGTAAGGAAAATAAAGTTAGTTGATGATAAGTCAGAAACCTGATGAAACAGGATTCAAGGAAACATATGGGGACTATTTACCTGGGC
Source organism: Chrysochloris asiatica (assembly GCF_000296735.1). Classification (NCBI taxonomy): domain Eukaryota; kingdom Metazoa; phylum Chordata; class Mammalia; order Afrosoricida; family Chrysochloridae; genus Chrysochloris; species Chrysochloris asiatica. The sequence goes on along the minus strand of NW_006408698.1, from coordinate 3,616,873 downwards.
TCTCATAACCCACTCCCCTGACAAAGGGGCATATAAAGAAGAAGCCAAATTATACTGGGGCTCTACTTTCTTTCTTTCCTCAAGGTGGATGCCCATTCTTACCTCTTACGGTAAGAATGTCCCTTATAATAAACCTATCACCTGTCAGTGTGCCGTCCTGCTGTGGCTTGCATGTTGCTGCAATTCTGAAAGCTATGCCATGGGTATTTTCAATACCAGTAGGGTCACCCATGGTAGACAGGTTACAGTTGTACTTCCAGACAAAGACAGACTAGGAAGAAGGAGAGATGGACTTTTTCCGAATATTTAGTCACTGAAAACCTTATGAATAGCAGTGGAACATTATCAGCACCCAAATATTGAATACTGAAACATGGTGAAAAGCACCAAAATATTGTCAGATATACTGCCAGAGGTTGAGTCCTTCAGGTGGGAAGGTACTTAAAATACAACTGGGGAAGAACTGCCTCCTCAAAGTTGAGTTGACCATGATGACATGAAGTCAGTAAAGCCTTTGAGACATTCATTTGCTGATGAGGCCAACTCAAATTGAAGAGGAACAGCTGTAAACATCCATTAACAATCAGAACATGGAATTTGTAAAGCATGAATCTATGAATATTGGAAACTGTCAAAAATGAAATGTAATGCATAAGCATCGATATCCTAGGCATATTGAGCTGAAATGGACTGGTATGGGTCATTTTGAAACTAACAATCACATGATTTACTATGCTGGGAATACCAAATTGAGGAGGAATGCTGTCACATTCATCATCAAAAAGAACATGTCAAGATCTGTCTTGAAGTACAACACTGTCTGTGATAGGATAATACCCACCATCCTACAAGGAAGATTAGTTAATATCACTATTATTCAAATTTATGCACCAACCAATAAAACCAGTGATGATAAAACTGAAGAATTCTATCAACTTCTTCAGTCTGGTGGTTGGAATGCAAAAGTTGGAAACAAAGAGAAAGGCTCAATAGTTGTAAACTATGGCCTTGGTGATAGAAATGATGCCTGAGATCGCATGAGAGAAGTTTGCAATACCAATGACTTCTTCATTGCAAATGCATTTTTGGTGGTAGTGCTTATGTGCTGTGGAGTCGGTTCCGACTCATAGCAACCCTGTACAGGGTTTCTGAGGCTGTAAATCTTTACAGGAGCAGAAAGCCTCATCTTTCTCCTGTGGAACAGCTGGTATTTTCTAACTGCTCACCATGTGGTTTGCAGTCCAGTTTGTAACCACTACGCTACCAGAAAAGGCAACTATACATATGGACTTCACCAGATGGAATACACAGAAATCAAATTGGCTACATTTGTGGAACGAGATGGTGGAAAAGCTCCATATCATCAACCAAAATAAGGCCAGTGACAGACAGTGGAACAGACCATCAGTTGTTCATATGCAAGTTCAGGCTGAAGGTAAAGAAAATTAAAACAAGTCCACAAGTGCCAAAATATGACCTTGAATATATTCCACCTGAATTTAAAGACCATCTCAAGAACAGATTTGATGCGTTAGACATTAAAGACCGAAAACCAGAGGAGTTATGAGATGACATCAAGAATATCAAACAGGAAGACAGCAAAAGGTCATTAAGAACACAAAAAAGAAGGAAAAGACCAAAATGAATGTCAGAATAAATTTTGAAACTTTCTCTTCAGTGTAGAAATACTAAAGCAAATGGAAGAAATAAGGAGGTAAAAGAGCTAAATAGAAAATTTAAAAGGTCAGCTCGAGAAGAAAAAGTCACATAATGAAATGTACAAATACCTAAAGTTAGAAAATCAAAAAGGAAGAATACACTCAGCATTTCTGAAGCTGAGGGAACTGAAGAAAAAATTGAAGTCTCAATTTACAATATTGGATTCTATGGGTAAATATTGAATGATGCAGAAAGCATCAAAAGAAGATCAAAGGAATACAGTCACTGTATCTATAAAGAAGTGGTCAATGTGCAATCATTTCAAGAGGTAGCATATGATCAAGAGTCAGTGATACTGAAAGAAGTCCAAAGTACATTGAAGTCATTGGCAAAGAACAAGGCACCTGGAATTGATGGAATACAAACTGAAATCTTTCAACAAAGTAATTCAGCACTGGAGGCATTCATCTATGCCAAGAAATTTGGAAGATAACTACCTGGCAACTGACTGGAAGAGACCCATATTTTTGCCCATTCCAAAGAGAAGTGACCAAACAGATTATGAAAATCATCAGACAGTATCATTAATATCACATTCAAGCAAAATTTTGCTAAATATAATTAAAAAACAGCTGCAACCATATATTGACACAGAACTTTCAAATTTTCAAGTAGGATGTAGAAGAGGACATGGAATGAAGGATAGCATTGCTGACATAAAACGGATCTTGGCTGAGCGCAAGCTGCTTTATTGACTATGCAGAGGCCTTTGCTTGTGTGGCTCATGACAAGCTATGGACAGCATTGCAGAGAATGAGTATTCAAGACTTAATTTTGCTCATGAACTACCTGTACATAGACCAAGAGGTAGTTGTTCAAACAGAACAAGGGAACACCAAATGATTTTAAATTAGTAAAAGTGTGCACCATGTTTGTTGCATTCTTTCACCATATTTATTCAATCTGTATGCTGAGCACATAATCTCAGAAGTTGGATTATATGAAGGAAAATGTGGCATCAGAATTTGAGGAAGAGTCATTAACAACCTGTAGATGATACAACCTTGCTTGCTGAAAGCAAAAAGTACTTAAAATACTTACTGATGAAGATCAAATACTACAACCTTTGGCATGAGTTGTAGCTCAATGTAAAGAAAACAAAAATCCTTACCACTGGATCAATATACAGCATCCATATAAATGGAGAAAAGATTGGAGTTTTCAAAGACTTCATTTTTCTGAGATTAATCAACACTCATGGAAACAATAGTCAAGAAATCAAACTAGGTAATCTGCCGTACAAGAGCTCTTTAAAGTGTTTATGAGAAAAGATGTCAGCTCGAGGACTAAGGTGCGCCTGACCCAAGCCATGGTATTTTCAATAACCTCATATGCATGTTAAAGTTGGACAGTGAATATGGAAGACCATAGAAGAATTGATGCATTTTAGTTACGATGTTGAAGGATATTGAAAGTGTCATGGACTGCCAAAAGAACAAACAAATCTGTGTTGGAAGAAGTATAGCCAGAATACTCCTAGGTAGTCAGAATGGCTAGACTTCATCTCTCATACTTCAGACATTTTATCAGGAGGGACCATACTCTGGAAAAGGTTATCATGGTTGGTAAAGTGAAGGGTCGGAGAAAAAGTGAAAGACTCCCAATGGGCTGGACTGGCACAGTGGCAGCAGCAATGGGCTCAAACATAGCAACAATTGTGAGGTTGATACAGGACCAAGCAGTGTTTCCTTCTGTTGTGCATGGGTTTTCTATGAGTCAGTACTGACTTGATGGCATCTAACAACAACAACAACATCTTTCATTTCTATAAAGCTCTTGCCTTTATAACTTCTCTTGTGTGGAGTGTGTAACATTTTTCCTATTATTTGGAAGGAGAGTTAACATTGTCCCAGGGATGACATTTCAACAGTGACAGTGTCAATAGCATAGTAATAAGGATATTATAAACAGTGACTAGATGGCACCTCTCCTATACCGGAGTTATATTTGTTTGTAACTTCAGGTAGCAAGAAACAGTGCTAAATTCAATTTATTCCAGGTGATATGGTTATTGTAAAGATAAATAAGAAAATAAAGCAGCACCAGAAACTATTTTAACCCTTAGGAAAACAGTCCTCGAGGATGACTGACAGATCACATTTAGGATACTATATGGCACTGCAGGATACACACTGGATTGCTAATCAAAAGGTTAGCATTTAAACATACAAGCCACTTCTTGGAAACTCTATACAAGGTTGCTATGTGTCAGAATCAACATAATGGCACTTAGCAACAATGAATACAACTCTAGTGCACCCAAAGAAACTCTAGTAGTAAATAACTCTCATAACTCAGATTCTTTCTTTTCTACTTCTACTTCTTTATACTGTGATTCTCTCTTTTCCTACTTCTGCCTAATGCTCTCAGCTCTGGACTTCACAGACTTCTATTGACTGATGAATTATTTCTGCCATGTGCCTTTCAGCTTCTGTTCCCACTCTAGTGTGTAGTATCTTCTCCCTTGTCATGGTGTTTGAAGTTTTCAAATTCCCATGTAGAATAACAACTTAAACTCCATCATTAACCCTTCTCCATATTTGAGATTTTGCCATTATTAAACACAAAATTGACCCAATGGGCCAAACATTCTTAAATCTTCACCACAAACTGCTGGTCTACCCTCAAGCTCAACTATCTTTGAGTTAATTGTCTGTCCTTTTCAATCAGTGTGCCCAAGGTTGCAGTGTTAAGTGGAAAAAAACATGGAAGTTTGTTCAGAAGAAACCTGTTCTGACTGCATTGCTCAGATGTATGTAGCAGATGTTTCAGAATATTGGAGTCTTGGTGTGGTGCTGTAGGATAAGCACTGGACTGCTAATTTCAAGGTTGTAGTTAAGTACTGTCAAATTGGTTCCAACTTATAGTGACCCTGCATAGGGTTTTCAAAGAGCATTTGGTGAGTTTGAACCACCAACCTTGCATTCTAACCCACCTTTCAGTGCAGTGCTTATCCTACAGCACCACACCAGGACTATAATGACTGAGTATTCTAGTGTACCGAGTATTTTAAAGTTGTTTTTATGATTGTTGTTGTTGTTAAGTGCCGTCGAGTCGGTTCCGACCCATAGCGACCCTGTACAGGGTTTCCGAGGGTGTAAATCTTTACGGGAGTAGAAAGCCTCATTGTTGTTGCTTGACTGTGTAGTGGGATTCATTTTCTTTAAGAACAATCAAACTATATTCAGAAACACATCATTATTATTATATTGCTTTTAATCATTTTCCCAGTCACTTTGGATACTGACTTTTTCATTCCTGTTTAAAAAAAAAATGAAATCAAGGGAAATAACCTTCACATGATTATTTTCCTTGACACCTTTGATTGTTCAGTTTTTTTTTGTTAGCATTCTGAATATACCAGGTGGCGAAATTAATATGCACTTTCTAGAGAAGATATATTTTGAAGTAATTAAAGCATCTAATCCTGTAATTTAAAAAAATTGCTTACAGTGCTAGAGAAGCTGATTTCCAGACATATAGAAGATGTTGGAAGATAATTTACTTTTAGAAAATAAGAAAAAAGCTTCAATCCAGGAAGCAGGTAGATATTCTTATGCTGATTTGTAATGCATAGGAAAAGGAATGGAGATAAGACTACTTGGATGTAAAGCAATACATGTCTGAAGGCTATTTCTAAATAAGTACAGAATTCATTTATACATCTATTTCTGTCTGTGTCTCTATTTTTCTTTCTACTGTATTATGGTACCTGCCACTAAGACGTCTGGAACTCTATTATTGAAGCTGCTTTCTCTATTACCTTTCTAAGATAATTAACTTTGTACTTTGTACTGGAGAGTTTTAAGAATCAATAGTGTTTAAACTATCACATAATTCACAATAAAACATTAAAAAAAATCAATAGTGTTCCTGGCAGTATTTCGGTAACCATAAATTAATATTGTATTGCAACTCATGTTAACAAACACTTATTCTGCTTAGCAAAAATGATCATACTTTTAACATTTTCAACCAGTTAGAAATTGTCTAGGATAAAGAATATCTCTTGGAGGATATAATTTAAAATAATTGCATATTCTCGGTAGAGTTGAGACCAGACTCCAAAGACTTTCACAGAATGCAACTGTCATTAATTGTTTTACTATCAGACTGAGGGTCACTGAAAATTTTAATATGTCTTTGGTCTACATAGAGGCTTTATTGATTTAGTTTGTTTGACAACATATTCTTGTAGTAACAAGTTGTTATTGTTGTTGTGAAGTGCCGTTGAGTCGATTCCAACCCATAGTGACACTGTATAAGGTTTCCAGGGAACATCTGGTGAGTTTTAACCACTTACCTTGCAGGAGCTCTGGTAGCGTAGTAGTTACGAATCGAGCTGTGAACCGCAAGGTCAGCAGTTCGAAACTACCAGCTGCTCCGTGGGAGAAAGATGAAGCTTTCTGCTCCCGTAAAGATTTACAGTCTCGGAAACCCTGTTCAGGGTCGCTATGTGTCGGAACCGACTCGACGGCACTTAACAACAACAACAACAACCTTGCAGTTCAAACGGCTTTGCAGTCTGGTGCATTAACCCACAGCACCACATCAGGACTCCTGTAGTAACAAATAATATATTATAATAGTTATAATACCATTTTTGTTGTTATTAAGTGCCATCAAGTCAGTTTGGACTCATAGCGACCCTGTATAGGGTTGCCAAGTATTAACTGGTGAGTTTGAATCACTGACCTTGTGGTTCAAAGAGACCTTGCTGTCCTGTGCTTTATCCCACAGCACCATACCAGGACTCTAATGCCATAAGTAAGTATTTTAACTATTCAAATGCTGATGAATACAGTTTAATGATTTTCTTTTAATGAATGCTCAAAAAGAAAATCTGGCTGTCTATAATTAGTCTGAAGTTTCTTATCCATAGAATGAGTATAGTCACTGAAATATTAGTTGGATTAATATGTGGAATAATTAATACAAATGAATTACTAAGAAGTTTGCAAATATGAAAGTTCTATAATAGATCTTAATAATAAATTTAGATAGACACTTATAATTGTAACTTTGGGCAAGTATTTCGTGTGTTGATTCCTCCTTTATATTAGAGTTTGCTCAAACCTTTTTTAAAACAGTTCCCTATTCATTGACATCTTTAATTCTATTTGACAGAAAGAGTCAAAACCTTTCCTTCAACCAAATGTTCAATAACCTTCACCAAATAACCGTTAATTAAGCAATTAAAGTAAATTTGAGGAAAAATAATTTTGAAAGGAGAATAGAATTAACTCAAAAGATAGTTTAAAAGTAGTTTTATAGCACTTCAGTCATTATTGACCAAAACTTTCTTAGGGGATATTAACAATGAGTTTGATAGTTGCCAAGGAAACCTTAACCTTTACTGAGAATATCTGCCCTTCTGCATTGTACCTGATTGTCAGAATAACTTCAGCAACTGATTACAACAGAGCCATTTTCAGCATCAAGTTATTTCTTGTCAATCCCTTTTCAAAATATAAACTCAGGTATTCAGAATGTCTTGCTCTGTACCTGCATCTATGTTTCTGTCGACAAACTAACAAATGAGTGTTTGAATGATTTTATCATAAAATCTCTGACTTCTTTTGGTCAGAGCACAACAACTACACAGATATCTAGCACTGTTTATAAAGTCTGACTTCTCATGTTTGTCAATTAGTCAGGACTATGGGACTTTGAGGGAATGAGAAAAGCATAAATCAGGGACTCAGGAACCTGTTTATATGACTTAACAGTTGTTTGACCTTGACCAAACTAATTTATCTTTTAATTTCTTTATCTATTAAAAGGTAGCAATAGTATCAATCTCATAAAGATATTAAGATTAAATGAGTTTGTATTTTCAGAGCACTAAGCATTCAAAATGTAGTAATTATTTTTATTAATGTAGGGGTATATACCACCATTTGTCTGTCTGTCAGTTTGTCATACTGTGGTGGCTTGTGAGTTGCTGTGATTCTGAAAGCTACGCCACCGGTATTTTAAATACCAGCAGGGTCACCCATAGTGGACAGGTTTCAAATGAGCTTCCAGACAAAGACAGACCAGGAAGAAAGAGTGATGAACTACTTCTGAATATTTAGTCACTGAAAACCTTATGAATAGCAGAGAAACACTGTCGTGCCGGAACACGAGCCCCTTAGGTTGGAAGGCACTCAAAATGCGACTGGGGAAGAGCTGCCTCCTCAAAGCAGAGTTCACTGTGATAGCGTGAATGGAGTAAAGCCTGTGGGAGAAAAGCCTGCGGGACATTCATTTGCTGATGGGGCACAACTCAAAATGAAGAGAAACAGCTGTAAACATCCATTGAAAATCGGAACATAGAATGTATAAAGTACGAATCTGAGAAAATTGGAAGCTGTCAAAAATGAAATGGAATGCATAAACATCGATATATTAGGCATTAGTAAGCTGAAATGGACTTGTATTGGCCATTGTGAATCTGATGACCACATGGCTTACTATGCCGGAAATGACAACTTGAAGAGGAATGATGTTGCATTCATTGTCAAAAAGAACACATCCAGACCAGTCATGAGGTACAATGCTGTCTGTGATAGGGTAATATCCATGCGCCTACAGGGAAGCCCAATTAATACCACTATTATGCAAATTTATGCACCAAACACTAAAGCCAGTGAGGATGAAATAGAAGACTTCTACCAACTTCTTCAATCTGAAACTGATCAAGCATGCAATCAAGATGTATTGATCATTACTGGTGATTGGAATGCAAAGGTTGGTAGCAAAGAGGAAGGATCAGTAGTTGGAAAATATGGCCTTGGTAATAGAAATGATGCTGGAGAACGCATCTGCAAAACCAATGATTTGTTCACTTCAAATACCTTCTTTAGACAGCATAATAGATGACTATATACACATGGAACTTACCAGAAAGAAAGCATAGAATTCAAATTGACTACACCTGTGGAAAGAGATGATGGAAAAGCTCCATATCATCAGTGAAAACAAGGCCAGGGGCAGACTATGGAATAGACCATCAATAACTCATATGCAAATTCAAACTGATGCTGAAGAAAATGAAAACAAGCCCACGAGAGCCAAAATATGACCTTTAACATACCCCACCTGAATTTAAAGATCATCTGAAGAACAGATTTGATACATTAAACACTAAAACTGAAGACCAGAAGAGTTGTGGGATGACATCAAGAACATCATACTTGAAGAGAGCAAAAAGTTATTAAGAAGAAAAGAAAGAAGGAAAAGGTCAAAATGGATGTCAGAAGAAACACTGAAACTTGCTCTCCAGCGTAGAGGTGCTAAAGCAAATGGAAGAAATGAGGAGTTACAAGAGCTGAACAGAAAATTCCAAAGATCAGTTCGAGAAGATAAAGCCAAATATTACAACAAAATGTGCGAAGACCTGGAATCAGAAAACCAAAAAAGAAGAACATGCTCAGCATTTATCAAGCTGGGGGAACTGAAGAAAAAATTTAATCCTCAACTTTCATCATTGAAGGATTCTCTGGGAAAATTATTCAATGATGCAGAAAGCATCAAGAGAAGGTGGAAGGAATATACAGAGTCACTGAACCAAAAGGAAATGGTTGATGTTCAACTATTTCAGGAGGTAGCATGTGATCAAGAGCCAATGATACTGAAGGAGGAAGTCCAAGGTGCATTGAAGGAATTGACAAAGAACAAGGCACCAGGAATGGATGGGATAAAAGTTGAAATCTTTCAAGAAAGTGCAGTGGCTCAGGAGGCACTCACTCATCTACGCCAAGAAATTTGGAAGACTGATCTGGCCAACTGATTGGAAGAGATCCATGTTTGTGCCCATTCCAAAGAGAGGTGACCCAATGGAATACGGAAATCATTGGACAATCTCTTTGATATCCCATGCAAGTAAAGTTTTATTAAACGTAATACAGAAATGGTTGCAAGCATACATTGACATAGAACTTCCAGAGGTTCAAGCCAGATTCAGAGGAGGCCGTGGAACGAGAGATATCATTGCTGATGTCCAATGGATCTTGGCTGAAAGCAGCGAATATCAGAAAGATGTTTACCTGTGCTTTATTGACTATGCAAAGGCTTTTCTATTGTGTTGCTTATGACAAGTATGGACAACATTGAGAAGTATGAGTATTCCTGATCACTCAATTGTGCTCATGAGGAATCAGTACCTGGACCAAGAGGCAGTTGTTTGAATAGAACATGGGAACACTGAGTGGTTTAAAATTAAGAAAAGTGTGTGACAAGGTTATATTATTTCACCATGCTTAATCAACCTGTATGCTGAGCAAATAATCCAAGAAGTTGGGTTTTAGGAAGAAAAACGTGGCATCAGATTTGGAGGAAGACTCATTAACAACCTGCTATATGCAGATGATACAACCTTGCTTCTGAAACGAAAAGGACTTAAAACATTTACTGATGAAGATCAAAGAGTGCAGTCTTCAGTATGAATTACATCTCAATGTAAAGAAAACAAAAATCCTCACCACTGGACCAATAAACAGCATTCTTATCAATGCAGAAAAGATTGAAGTTTTCCAGGACTTCATTCTTGTTGGATCAACTATCAACACTCACGGAAGCAGCAGTCAAGAAATGAAACGACGTATTGCATTAGGCAAATCTGCTGCACAAGACCTTTTTAAAGTGTTGAAGAGCAAGGATGTCAGCTTGAGGACTAAGGTGCACCCGACCCAAGCCATGGTATTTTCTTTCAATAACTTCATATGCATGCAAAAGCTGGACAGTGAATAAGGAAGACCATAGAAGAATTGATGCTTTTGAGTTATGGTGTTGGAGAAGAATATAGAAAGTGCCATGGGCTGCCAAAAGAACCAATAGATCCATTTTGGTAGAAGTGCAGCCAGAGTGCTCCTTGGAGGCCAAGATGGCCAAACTTTGTCTCTCGTACTTTAGACATATTGTCAGGAGGCACCAGTCACTGGAGAAGGATATCATGTTTGGTAAGGTGAAGGGTCAGAGAAAAAGAGGGAGACCCCCCAACAAGATCGATTGGCCAAGTAGCAGCATCTATGAACTCAAATGTGGCAACAGTAGCAAGTTTGGCCCAGGATCAGGCAGTGTTTTGTTCTGCTGTGCATAAGGTCGCTATGAGTAGGTAACGACTCGATCGCACCTAACAACAACAACAGGGGTATATATCATTAGAATGCATACTTTATATTCTGGACACTGATATATGTCATATGAATGTATACTCTGTATTCTAAATACCAATTTGAAGATTACAATCTGTAAGAATATATTTTATGGGGTTAGTAAAAACATATGTGACAAAGACATAATATTGGCAATCTAAGCTATATGGTTATCATTATTGTTAAGTGCTTTCAAATCACTTCCGACTCATAGTGACCTGGTTCAAACTGGCCTATGTCAGCCTATCCTACAACACCACACTAGGACTCCTATGGCTATCATAGTGGTGGAGTTGATCTGACTCATAGTGACCCTGCATAATGTTTCTGAGGCTGTAAATCTTTCCGAGAGCAGAAAGCCTCATCTTTCTCCTGAGAAATGACTGGTAATTTTGAACTGCTGGGTCAGCAGCCCGACTAGTAACCACTATGCTACCAGAGCTTCTTTATGGCCATCATAAGCATAATATAATATTGAATAGACAGGGCAGGAAAGGAACTACTATTTATTTATTACTATGTTGCAGACCCCATGCTAAATACTTTGTAATCTGTTATACTATTTAGTTCTCATAGCAACCTAATGAGATATTTGTTGCTATGAGGACGATAGTATGTAACATTAGCAGACTCTGAAATAAGAATAGAAGGGAGAAGAAATGTAATCTTTGAGGAAAATGGACATAATAAACAAATTCTTCTAATCACCTTGTTCAAGTCCATACATGATATTAATAGGAACAGAAATGTTGTTAGGAGTTATAGTAAATAGAAAATTGTCAGTTTTATATTTGGTCGTGGTGGTTGGTGGTTATGTGCCCTGGAGTCAGTTCCCACTCATAACGACCCTGCACAGGGCTTCAGAGGCTGTAAATCTTTATGGAACCAGAAAACCTCATCTTTCTCCCGCAGAGCAGCTGCTAGTTTCAAACAGCCGACCTTGAGGTTTGCAGCCCAATTTATAACCACTATGTTTCCAGAGCTCCTTTTTTTTATATTTGAGAAGATGCCAAATAAAATGATGGTAACGATATGATATTCTAGAATGAAAACGGCATGCTTGGTTGTTTTATCTACCATTGTTAGAATGAATATTGACTTACTATAGCTCTGGTAGCGTAGTGGTTATGAATCGGGCTGTGAACCGCAAGGTCAGCAGTTCGAAACTACCAGCTGTTCCGCGGAAGAAAGATGAGGCTTTCTGCTCCCGTAAAAATTTACAGCCTCGGAAACCCTGTACAGGGTCGCTATGAGTCGGAACCGACTCCACGGCACATAACAACAACAATATATATATATAAGTTTCATTGTGAATTATGTGACAGTTTACATGGGAGAACATCAGTTCTACATTCATCCTATCATACATTGTCTCATTGCTATGGTTACAATCCCCTTCACGCATCACCAATCAATGAAAGGGTACATCCTATAAGCTTGCTCCCCCCTGCCCCAAGTCGTCAGCACACAGCCCCTCTCCCTCCCTGGGTCCCAAGTCCCCAGCTGCTCCATCTTTCCACATCATCATCTATGCCTCCATCTCTGGGATCGCTGCCTCACTGGGTAGGGTTCTGCTCTCCGCTCTTCTCCCTTCATGGTTCCAGGGACCTCCTCTGCTAGCCTGAAAAGTTAATCACTCCCCTCCTTGCCACAAAATGTCCACTTTTACATTTATAACATTCACAATCAGTCCTGGTAACAACTATTCACCCTTGTGTCCCAAGAGACCTATCCGCATTACCTTCAATCAGTCCCGCTTAGACAGATTGGATACTACTCAGTGGAGATTCTACCTTCCTCCACACCCTCTGGATCTAGGTTCCCTCTTGAAAGCTTGTAAACCAGTCACTTCTTGCCTTTATAGCCCCCCAGTTTTGGATAGCCAATGTCCAAGTTGCCCATCCTTGTCTACTTTGTGTATGGAGGGGGTGGGAATGATCCTTGCTATAAAGATTTGTTCCCTCTTTGGATCTACTGCATCCATAGGTGTAGGTCAAGTTCATCAAATTGTTTCAGATTACTCTTTTCTTCTTTTTTCTTCTTCTAGTTGAGCTCTGATCATTCAGTCATTGAAGACAGGTCAAGTGGGTATTATTTGCAAGTGTGGGTGTTCTTGTGCATATGCCCTCTCTTCTTATTAGCTGGACACTTCACTCTCCACTATAGTCCTCTGTGGCTATGTCACTGGCTCTGGGCCCAAGAGTCCTCAGGTCTTGCCACACTGCTGGCTAACCAGGTCTCCAGGCAGGTTCACAGGTCTTAGCTGGCTGCTTCATTGCTGTTTTTCCCTCACTTCCACTTATTGGTCACGAACATGGTCACCAGTCAGAGCGTATATTCCCACAGAGTCTTAGTCTTGGAAGGGGGTTTACTCTGAGGGGACCCAACCACTTGCCTTGATGTCTCCTGGGCAGGCAACTTGCTTGTTCTTGTAGTAATTGGTCGCTCTGCCTCTACTGTTTTGTATTTTCCTGTCAGTCTTTCTTTCAAGAGGTATCTTCTCTTCTTCTAACCACTCCAGGCTGGTCTGCCCATCCTCTCAGAGGGAAATTTCCCACCTCTGAAGATTCTGGATGCTGTTCAGGATTCCACCTACAATCTTATGTAATGCAGAGGCTCCACAGGTAGCCTCCTTCACTGGGCATGGTGTAGCCCCATTTTAGGTATTCCAATCAGTTATAGGCAGAAGACGGACTTACAGGCTTTCTATGGTGATATATCTGGCTTTTCCTTTCTCTCCCCTTCCAGTGTCTATTTTATAATGTAATGCTAGGAATACCAAGATTCAGTAGACAGCCAAATATCTTAACATTATTTCCCCCCTTTTCCCCATTCCAACCATGTCTCAATCTGAGTACCCCGGAGCCCTGTTGTTCCAAGGTTGTGCATACATCATTGTTTACCTCTGTCCCGGTTAGCCCATGCAAACCAGCCTACTTGTTCTCCCCTCCACTTTGTTCTTCATTCCCCTTTCCCTTTTTGTATATTACCCCCATCCCCAGCACCCAAACTATCCTGCGTCTACTCTCTGCCCTGTGCTCTACCTTTCCGTCCCTCCTCTCACCCCACCCCCAACATCCCAGCAATCAGCAAAGAATCCCCCCACCCCCCTTTACTGGGTTCTTTTCTTAGTCTTTTACAGTAGTGGTCCTATTCAGTATTTCTCTTTTTGTGACTGACTAATTTCAGTCAACATAATGCCCTCAATAACAAGGTTCATCCGTGTTAACTGGTGGTTTGCAGCTTCCTTGTTATTCTTCAAGGTAGCATAAAATTCCTTTGTGTGTATGTACCACAGTTTGTTTATCCATTCTTCAGTTGATGGGCACTTTGACTGTCTCCATCTCTTTGCTATTGTAAATAATGCTGCTATGAACATTGGTGTGCATATATCTTCTCGTGTTGTGGCTCGTATTTCTTGTGGGTAAATACCAAGTAGAGGAATTGCTGGATCATAAGGT
>NW_006408698.1:3601704-3602216 GCF_000296735.1 Chrysochloris asiatica | reverse complement strand
TGAAGTGTCTGTTCATGTCCTGTGCCCATTTCTTAATTGGGTTATTTGTCTTATTTTTGTAGATGTGTTGTATTTTCCTATATATTTTAGAAATGTGTCCCTTATCTGATATGTCATTGTAAAATAATTTTCCCATTCTGTGGGCTCCATTTTACTCTTTTGGTGAAGTCTTTTTATGCACATAAAATTTTAATTTTTAGTATTTCCCACTCATCTATTTTGTCTATTTTTGTTTGTGTACTTTTCAAAATGTGTGGCAGGCTGTATATGCCCTGAATTAGCACCTTCACGTTTGTCTTTATTTTTTCATTGATGATCTTCATAATTTTGGGATTCACATTTAGATCATTAATCCATGTTGGGTTCATTTTTGTATAGGGCGTGAGGCAAAAGTCTTGTTTCAGTCTTTTGCAAATCACTTTCCAGTTCTGCCAGCACCATTTGTTAAAGAGACTGTCTCTTCCCCATGCAATGTGCCTAGGCATATTGTCAAAAATCATTTGGCTGTATGT
>NW_006408698.1:3598594-3600613 GCF_000296735.1 Chrysochloris asiatica | reverse complement strand
TGAGGGATATTGGTCTATAAATTTCTTTCTTAGTGATGTCTTCCCTGGTTTTGGTATGAGGGTTATGCTTGCTTCATAAAAAGTATTAGGGAGTTTTCCATCCTCTTCTATGTCCTGGAATAATTTGAGTAGAATTGGTGACAGTTCTTCTCTGAATGTTTGGTAGAACTCACCCGTGAAGCCATCTGGGTCTGGGGTTTGTTGGTTGGGAGTTTTTGATGACCTGGTCAATTTCTTCTTTTGTTATGGGTTTCCTACTTTAGTCTGAGTAAGTTTAGGTAGGTTGTGTTTTTCTAGAAATGTATCCATCTCATCTAAATTTTCGAACTTGTTGGAGTACAGCTCTTCATAGTATTCTGTTATTATTCTTTTTGATTTCTTTTGGTTCTGTTGTGACTTCTCCTATGTGGTTTCTAACGTGATTTATTTGTGTCCTCGCCCTCTTTTGCTGAATCTTGCAAAACTAAAGAGTTAGTTTTGACAATGGTTTGTCAATTTTATTAATCCTTTCAAAGAACCAGCTTCTTGTCCTATTGATTCTTTCTATAGTTTTTTGGGTTTTTTTCTCATTTATTTCTGCTCTTATCTTTATTTTTTCCCTTCTTTTGGTGACTGTAGGTTCCCTCTGTTGGTCTGCTTCTAATTGTTGAAGATGCTGTGTTAATGTTTTGATTTTGACTCTTTCCTCTTTTGGATGTGTGCATTTATCACAATAAATTGTCCTCTCAGGACTGCTTTCACCATATCCCAAAGATTTTGGTATGTTGTGATTTCATTCTTGTTTGTTTCTAGGAACTTTGTGAATTCACGTTTAATTTCTTCTTTTACCCAGTTGCTTTTCAGTAAGGTGTTGTTCAGTTTCCATGTATTCAACTTCATTGTTTTGGTTTAGTTATTGTTGATTTCTAGTTTTATAGCATTGCGGTCTGAGAAGATGCTCTGTAGAATTTTGATGGTTGTGAATTTATGTTGGCTTGCTTTGTGACCTAACACATGGTCAATTCTGGAAAATGTTCCATGCACTCTGGAGAAGAATGTTTATTGTGCCATTGTTAGATAGAATGCTTTGTACACATCTATCAGGTCTAGTTGGTTGATTGTGTCATTCAATTCCTCTGTAGCATTGTCGAGTTTCTTTCTGGTTGTTCTATCCCTTTTTGAGAGTGGTGTGTAGAAATCTCTCACTTTAATTGTAGATTTTTCTATTTCTTTCTTCAATTCCAGTAAGGTTTGCTTCATGTATCTTGGTGCTCTTTTGTTTGGGAGAATATATATTTATTATGGTTATGTTGTCTTGCTCAATTGACCCTTTGATCATGAGAAAGTGTCCTCCTTTGCCTCTTATGCTGGTTTTTATCTTAAAGTCTGCTTTCTCAGAGATTAGTATTGCCTCTCCTGCTTGTTTATTGTTGCAGTTGGCTTGGTAAATTTTTTTCCATCCTTTAACTTTTAGTCTGTTTTTGTCTTTGTGTGTAAGGTATGTCTCGTGCAGGCAGCATATTGATGGATTTTGTTTTCTTATCCATTCTGCCACTCCGTCTCTTCACTGGTGCATTCAATCCACTGATATTCCATGTAATTATCAATAAGTATGAATTGATTGCTGTCATTATGTTATTTTTTTGGCAGTGCTGTTCGTTCTTTGGTTCTCCTTTCCTTCTTATGTTGGATTTGTGTTTTTTGAGCTGTTTCTTGTTGGTTTCCTCCTAGTTTCTATGTTCGCTTGTTCTGCTTGGGAAATCATTTTTATGATATGTTGTGGAGTGCTAACTTTCTTTGGGGTTACCTTGTAGTCTACTAACTCTTGTCTGCATTTAGGATACTCCATTGTAACCTGTGATTTACCTGGCATCCTCACCACTTCAGTCTCTGTTGCTGCATTTGCCCCTTCTTTGACATTGATATATTTTGGTCTTTGTTGTTGTAGTCTCGTTCTGTTCTGAACTCTGCTATCTGTTGGCTGTGTTCCAGGTGGTGTTGCCACACCTGTCAATCTCTGTTTGTTTTCTGTTCTTGTTG
>NW_006408698.1:3590234-3595153 GCF_000296735.1 Chrysochloris asiatica | reverse complement strand
TTTTCAATGGATGTTTACAGCTGTTTCTCCTCATTTTAAGTTGTTGCCCATCAGCAAATGCAGGTTCTGTGTGCTTTTCTCCCCCGAGCTTAACTGTGTTCATGTCATTATGGCCAACCCTACTTTGAGTAGGCATTTATTTCCACAATCGCTTTCTGAGTGCCCTCCCACCTTCCAGTCCAATATCTGACAATGTTTCTCTGCTAGATAGGCTTCCCTTATCTCCTGTAATGCATAGCAGGTATTCTTAGGTCTTGTCTCAGTGGTGGAGTATTATGGTTTATTCTTATAGCTTGGCTATATGGCCACAAAGCCTGTCTCTTCTTAAGTGACCTAGGGAGGCAAAGCTCCCACCTCCAGGAAATATGTGTGATTAAAAGGACCAAAAGCAGAAGTAATATAGACACATAGACAAAAATCACCGCTTTGGAGCAGAGATGCGGCTTTGGTCAACTTTCCCGTGCTACTCCATCAGTGTGTGTGCACATAGAAGCCTCCATCATGGGGTGGGGGTGACCCCTCTTTCAGGCCCCTTCTCTAGCCTCTACCATATAGGTGGCTAGATGTATATTGGGGAGTTAATGATCTCCACTATTTTTGACTCTGCTTATTTGCAGCGCAAGTCTCAGGATGTTTGTGTCCTATTATGCTTAGGTTTTGGTTTTGCAAATTGCTTTGTATTGATCAAATGCCAAATGCCGCCAGACTGGTTTGGCAAGCTCAACAGCTGTAGCTTGCTAGAGCAATAGCTGGAAATTCCAAGCTGCTACCAGAGCTCTGGTAGCATAGTGATTACGAATCAGGCTGTGAACCTCATGTTCAGCAGTTCGAAAGATAAGGAGATAGATAAGGAGAAAGACAAGGAGACAGATAAGGAGATAGATAAGGAGAAAGATAAGGAGATAGATAAGGAGAAAAATAAGGCGTTCTACTCCCGTAAAGATTTACAGCCTCGGAAACCCCGTTCAGGGTCGCTATGGGTCGGAACCGACTTGACGGAACATTAACAAGAACAACAACCTGGAAGAAACTGTCCTGCCTGATGTCCTGGCTGAGAAATAATGCTTGGACAGGGAGAGTAAGAGGGAAAAATGTATAGTTTCCCATGGTTTTCTCTCTCCTTTTCCTTTTTGCTGGAAATCCCGCTTTATGAACCGGGGTGGCTTTAGCCCCGCCCTCTAAACTCAGCCGGGGCAGGGTAGTTACTGAGATGGTCCAGCCTCCAGATTCCTAAGATGCCCGCATTTTCCTTAGTAGCATGTTTTTTTCACACATGCGAGTTCGGGATACTGCAGTCCTGGATCGTATGTTAGATCTGGAGCTCTGGATTTACTGTATGAGCTCTTCCTTCCTGAGATCCCCCTCCCGTCTCACCAGAGCGTACCCAATCTGACTTCTGTGGCTGCTGCCCCAAACCGGAAATCCCTTACTATATTTTTTAGTATAAAATTCTAGTGAAATACATACTACTCACCCCAGACATTTGTTCCTAGATTATTCAGGTCCCTGGACTTGTTTGTTGTGTGCTTTATTTGTGGCAGAGATTGCTCTGAAGAAAAATACCTGTGTGTATTTACAGGCACACACATAATATATATAATGTAACAAACTATGTCTAGTGTTATCTTGGGAACCAACAAAAGATGTACTTTCCCAAACTTTTCAAAGTAATGTATTGTGATATTAAAAACTGGATATATCATCAAAGTAGTAAACATATCTCAAATTTTATCCTAAGAGATCGAGTATACTAACACATAAAGAGCATCAAGATAGGCCAAAGAAGGGATTTCTAAACCATGATTTGTGGACCTCTAGAGGCGACATGATATTTTCAATAACCTCATATACATGCGAAAGCTGGACAGTAAATAAGGAAGACTGTAGAAGAATTGACACATTTGAGTCATGGTGTTGGAGGAGAATATTGAAAGTGCCATGGGCTGCCAAAAGAACCAACAGATCCTTGTTGGAAGAAGTGCAGCCAGAGTGCTCCTTGGAGGCCAGCATGGCCAAACTTTGTCTGTCATACTTCGGATATATTGTCAGGAGAGACCAGTCTCTGGAGAAGGATATCATTTTTGGTAAGGTGGAGGATTAGAGAAAAAGATGAAGACCCCCAATGAGATGGATTGGCCAAGTGGCAGCAGTGATGGACTCAAGCATGGCAACAGTAGTGAGGTTGGCCCAGGATCATGCTGTGTTTCGTTCTGCTGTGCATAAGGTCACTATGAGTCAGTACTGACTGATGGCACCTAACAACAACAACAAGAGGTTCCAAGGATTTCTGGTGTGTGGAGCTGTGGGTTAGAGTGTCAGACTGCAAAGCCGTTTGAACTGCAAGGTTGGTGGTTCAAGCAACCTTGGAAACCCTATACAGGGTCTCTGTGAGTCAGAACCAATTCAGCAGCACTTAACAACAACAGCAACAAGAGAGGCTCCAAGATAGGTTTTCAATTTCTATAAAATTTATTAAAATTGTAACCTAATTTGTATTTATTTATATTTGTTTTGGTCACTAAGAAAAATGCCCATAGTTTTTAAATTAGATTTTCAAAGATATGCACATATTCTCTCAAAGGGTATATCTTCCATTTTTACCTGGTTATAGAAATAATACTTGCTTCTCAATCATATACTGCCTACAAATGGCATATGATTGTTGTTTTTGTTGCCTTACTCATACCAACCCTGTAAAGGGTTTCCAAGGAGTGCTTAGCAAGGACCGCCAACCTTATGGATCAAACTGATATTTTGGTTCAGTGCATTATTCTGTAATGCCAAACCAGGACTGATTTTCACTAAATAAACAAACCTCAGAGGGATAGTAACGTGAGTGAGTTAGTATGGTTGGATCATTCATTATTTTATTGTCAATTCTGTATCTCAATGCCTGACTTCAGATCCAACTGTTCCAAAACATAAAATCACTTTATATGGATTAGTAGGTCAGGGGCTGGTGAATTTACTTTCCTTTCTCAATTCATGAAAATGAAAAAGGGAAAGTTTTCTATTCTCCTCTTTATAGATCCAGGGTTTCTAGTTAAACAGTGAAAATTTAGGTGCTTATGGATAAAACAAGAATAAAAAGTACAGATCTATCTATGTTGCTTTCCCACAAAACCAAAAAATACTTTATTGTGGGGACAGAAGGGCATTAAGTCCTGACAGTAGAAATACAACTGCCTTTATGAAATAGAAAATGTTTTTTCCCTTGGTTCATTTTTAACTCAGAAGTAGTAGGTCTGGGGCAAAGGTTCAGAGGGAGGGGAAGGAGCATTAATATTTATTAAACTACAAATTGAAGAAAAGCTAAACATTCAATAAAATTTTTCTTTCAAAAAAGTCTTCTGGTCTTCTGATCCACAGGATTTTTAAACATAAGAATTAATTTTGAAACATCTGAGTAGTAACTTCATTTACACATCTCTGAGGGTAAAAGGGCTATATATGTGAGTTCAACATGAAGTTGAAGAAAATTAAAAGAAATTCATGAAAGCTAAAATATTTGACCTGAATTTAGACACAAACTTGATACATTGTGGTTATTGTTGGGTGCCATTGAATCAGTTCTGATACATACTCCATGAACAATTGAATGAAGCACTGCCTGGTTCCACGCTATCTTCACAATTGTTATGCTTGAGCCCACTGCTGCTGACACTGTGCCAATCCATCATTTTTGTTTTTTATTAGTTTTTATTGTGAATGAAGTTAAGATTTACAGAGCAGATTATCAGTTTACATTCAGCAAATCATAACTTTGCTCTATTACATGGTTGCAATTCCCTCCATGTACCAACAGTCAACAGAATTTACCTCTATTAACTTTAACTATTGCATTCCTCCCTGTCCCCAGCTATCTCATCTTTCCCATGTTAGCTTCCCTCTTACTGTATATTGCCAGCCCTGTCACTCATGTTAACATGTGTCTACCCTCTAGCACATTAATAATTTTCTCTTCTCCTGCCCACCTTTAACCACTGTAGATTGTTTCTTTTATCAAGAAAACCCTTTTTCAAAAAAAACTTTTTATAACCTTGGTCTCATGAGTAATTTCACTCAGCATGATGTTCTCCAGTTCAATCATTTTGTGAGGTGTTTTACAGATTCATCATTATTCTTCAGCATTTTATAATATTCCAGTGTGTGTGTACCAACGTTTGTTTAACCATTCTTCTGTTGATGGACATTTAAGCTATCTCCATTTTTTAATATATCTCTTGTAGACAACATATTGAAGGATCCAATTTTCTTATCCATTCTGCTCTTTATGTCTATTGACTGGTGCATTTAATTCATTTACATTCAATGTAATTATCAATAGGTATGACTTGATTATTGTCATTATTCTGTAGTTTGTGTGTGTGTGCAGTGCTGCTGGATTCTTTGTTCCACATACTTTTCTGAACTGGATTCATTTTGTTTATGGGTCTTCCTGTCATTTTCAATTTCTCTTATGTTAATGTTTACTAATTCTTTCAAATTTTCCTTTTTTATTTTGATGTGCAGGTATTTGTTTTTGTTTTTGTTTTTTGTTTGTTTGTTTGTTTGTTTTTCTGCCTACTCTGTAAATTATGTCTTTTAAGATCTAAGCTTGATTTTTAAATCTTTCTTCCAAGTCAGAGTCTCCAAACTGTTCATTTTATTTGAGTCCACTTCTCTAGTATATACTATCAATGTTTGTGAATGGAGAATTGACCACGTTTTCTGCATGGTTTAATCTAAAGTCTCCCCATCTTGCTTTCCCCCCATCCTGGTATTACTGTTCCTCAGCTTTACAGTGGTGGATGAAGGGAAACCAATCCACATCCCTCAAGGTCAGCACCATTGGAATATCTTCTTCTAGAACCATTCTCGCCCTAAGAGTGATTTTAACGGGTCATTCTTAGCTCTGCCTCTTCAGGATGCATATATGA
>NW_006408698.1:3586897-3587604 GCF_000296735.1 Chrysochloris asiatica | reverse complement strand
AAGCTCCATATCATCAGTGAAAACAAGGCCAGGGGCAGACTGTGGAACAGACCATCAATTACTCATATGCAAATTCAAACTGAAGCTGAAGATTTATAGGTCTAGGTCAAGTTTATCAAATTGTATCAGATGACGCTTTTTTCTTCTTCTTTCCTCTTCCAGTTGAGTTCTGTTCATTCAGTCATTGAAGCCAGGTCAAGTGGGTATCATCTTCAAGTTTGGGTGTTCTTGCATCTGTCCTCCCTCCTCTTACCAGCTGGGCACTTCACTCTCCACTCTAGTCTTCTGTGGCTGTGTCATTGACTCTGAGCCCATGAGGCCCCAGGTCTTGCTACTCTGCTGACCGACCAGGTCTCCACCCGGGTTCACAGGAGTCTGCTGAATTATGTAGGGCTTAGCTCACCGCTTCATTTATGTTCTTTGGTCACTTCCCTTATGGGTGACTTGCGTGGTCACCAATCAGAGCGTGTATTTCCATTGCATCTTAGTCTTGGAAGAGGATTTGCACTGAGAGGATCCGACCACTTGCCTTGACGTCTCCTGAGCAAGCAACTTGCTTGTTCTGGTGGTAACAGTCATACTGCCCTTATTGTTTTGTATTTTTCCTGTAGGTCTTTCAAGAAGTATCTTCTGGTTTTCTAGCTGCTCCAGGCTGGTCTGCTTGTCCTTTCAAGTGGAAAATTTCCCATCTCTGAAGATCTGGATGT
>NW_006408698.1:3574190-3575946 GCF_000296735.1 Chrysochloris asiatica | reverse complement strand
TTGTCCCACTCCACAATCCCCGTTCAGGCCTTTTTTCTAGTTGGAAACAGTTCAGGGCTGGCTGTGGCCATTTGGTTTTAATTGGAAACTGTCTCTTTCAATTTTGAGGAGATCTGTGAGCATGCACAGTATAACCCTCCGAGGGTGGGGTTGGGGTGGCCACTAGCTCAGGCATCCCTATAGTCACCAGAATGAAGGTGCGCAGATAGCAAGGGACCAATGAACAGCTACCAAAAGAAAAGAATGTCCACACCTTTATCTCAGTGGTTCTGCCAGGCGTCTGTGGCCGCTTTGATCCTTCCCTGACGTGGTCTCATCCAAGATGGCGGCTCCTGGAGCAGCCGAGTGTCCCGGACTAGAAAGCAATAGATTTCTTGCTTCTGCCACAAATTCCCCCATCTGTGATCCTTCCAACCTTCTAAATATTCCTTTATTTGTGGTTCAGAGTTCTGGGACCAGCTCCTGAGCATGCTTGGTCAGATATTCTGTGTTGTTGTTGGCAGAACTACTTTACTGCACTTCCATCCGTTCCACCATCTTGTTTGTTCTTCCTTGTTTCAATCTTTTGAATTTCGTTTTCCAGTTGTGCCAGCACCATCTGTTGAAGAGACAATCACCACCCCATGCGATATATTTAGGTGATTTATCAAGACTCAGTTGGCTGTATTAGATGGATTGATTTCTGGATTCTCTATTCTGTTCCATTGATCTATGTATCTTTCATTGTACCAGTTTTGACTACAGTGGTCAAGCTGTTTTGACCACTGTAGCCATGTAGTAAATTTTGAAGTCAGGGCATAAGAGGTCTCCAACCTTATTGTTCTTCTTAAGCTGTACTTTGGTTATCCTGGGTCTCTTTCCTTTCCGTATAAAATTTCTAATAGTTTTTTCCATCTCTTTGAAGAATGTTATTGGAATCTGGATTGCATTATATGTGTAAATTACTTTGAGGAATATTGACATTTTCATGATGTTAAGTCTTCCTATCCAGGAGCATGGTACATTCTTCCATTTTTGTAAGTGTCTTTTGTTTTTTTGTAGTAGTGTTTTTTCATTTTCTTTGTATAAACCCTTTGGTTTCTGGTTACATTTATTCCTAGATATTTCATCCTTTGGGTGGCTATTGTAAATGGTATTGCTTTTCTAATGTTCTTTTCAACACTGTCATTTTTGGTATAGAGGAATCCACCTGATTTTTGTATGTTGATCTTATATCCTGCCACTTTTCTGAATCTTCCAATGAGGTCTAGAAACTTTTTTAATGAGTTTTTGGGGTTTTCTACATATAAGATCATATCATCTGCAAATAGGTAGAGTTTTACTTCCTCTTTGCCCAATTGGATGCTTTTAATTTCCCTGTCTTGCTGTATAGCTCTTGCTAAGACTTCCAGACAAGGGGCATCCTTGTCTGATTCTGGTTCACAGAAGGAAGGCTTTCAGTTTTGCTCTATTGAGAGCTGTTGGTTTTGTATACATGATCTTAATTATGTTGAGGAATTTCTTTTCAATTCCTTTTTTGTTGAGTGTATTTGTCAGGAGTGGATGTTGGATTTTGTCAAATGCCTTTTTGGCATCATTTGATATGATCATGTGGTTCTTTTCTTTTTTCTTATTTATATGGTGGATAACCTTGATCGTTTTCCTAATGTTGAACCATCCTTGCATCCCTGATATGAATCCCACTTGATCATGATGTATTATCTTTTTGATGTGTTGCTAGAGTCTGTTGGCTAGAATTTTGCTGAGAATTTTTTCA
>NW_006408698.1:3571304-3573654 GCF_000296735.1 Chrysochloris asiatica | reverse complement strand
TTGTGTCTTCTCCCTCTTTTCTTTTGTTAGGTTTGCCAGTGGTCTGTCGATTTTGTTTATCTAAAAACGTATCCATCTCTTGTAAGTTTTCAAATTTGTTGGAGTACAACTCTTCATAGTATTCTGTTATTATCCTTTTGATTTCCTTCAGTTCTGTTGTGACATTGTCCTTGTGGTTTCTAATGCATGTTATTTGTGTCTTCTCCCTCTTTCCTTTTGTTAGGTTTGCCAATTGTCTGTTGATTTTGTTAATTTTTTCAAAGAACCAGCTTCTTGTCCTGTTGATTGTTTATAGTTTTTCTGTTTTCTATCTCATTTATTTCTGCTGTAATCTTTATTATTTCTTTTCTTTTCGTGGCTGAAGGTTCCCTCTGTTGGTCTGTTTCTAATTGTTGTAGATGATGTGTCAATATGTTTATTTTGCTTCTGTCTTCTTTTTGGATGTGTGCGTTTATTGCAATAAATTGTCCTCTCAGCACTGCTTTCACTGTGTCCCAAAGATTTTGGTGTGTTGTGTTTTTGTTCTCATTTATTTCTAGGAACTTTGTAAATTCACGTTTAATTTCTTCTACTACCCAGTCACTTTTCAGTAGGGTGTTATTCAGTTTCCATGTATTTGACTTCATTTCCTTGGTCTTCCTATTTTTTATTTCTAATTTGATAGCATTGTGGTCTGAGAAGATGCTTTTTAATACTTTGATATTTGTAAATTTATGGAGATTTGTTTTGTGGCTTAAAACATGGTCTATTCTGGAGAATGTTCCATGTGCACTGGAAAAGAATGTGTATTGTGCTGTTATTGGGTTGAATACTCTGTACACATCTATGAGGTCCAGTTGGCTGATTGTGTTGTTTAGTTTTTCTGTATCTTTGTCAAGTTTCTCTCTTGTTGTATCCATTTTTGAAAGTGGTGTATTAAAATCACCCACTATTAATGTAGCCGCAGGAGAAAGATGAGGCTTTCTACTCCCGTAAAGATTTACACCTTCAGAAACCCTGTACAGGGTCGCTATGGGTCGGAACCGACTCGACAGCACATAACAACAACAACATTAATGTAGATTCATCTATTTCTTTCTTCAAATCTATTAGAATTTGCTTTATATATATTGGAGCTCTTTCATTGGCAGCATAGATATTTATTATGGTTATTTCATCTTGTTCAATTATCCCTTTAATCATGAGATAAATTCCATCTTTACCTATTGTGCTGTTTTTTGCTTTAAAGTTTATTTTCTCAGAGATTAGTACTGCCACTCCTGTTCGTTTTTTTGTTGCAATTAACTTGGTATAATTTTTCCCACCCTTTGACTTTTAATCTGTTTTTGTCTCTGTGTGTGATATGTGTCTCTTGCAGATAGCATATTGAAGGATCTTGTTTTCTTATCCATTCTGCCACCTTCCATCTCTTAACAGGTACATTGAATCCATTTACATTCAGTGTAATTATCGATAGGTATTCATTAATTGCTGCCATTATATTTGTTTTTTTTGTGTGTGGTGTTGCTGCTTTCTTTGTTCTGTGTGTCTTCTTTTGTTAAGTTCATGATTTTTTGTGTTCTTTCTTGTGAGTTTCCTCATTGTTTTAATGTTTCCATGTTCTTCTTGGATTTTCATTATCTTGGTATGTTGTGAAGCATTAATTTTCTTTGAGGTTGCCTTTTAGTCCATTATCTTTTTTCTCCGTTTAGTGCAGTCTATTTTATCCTGTAATCGACCTGACCTTCTCACTATCTGGATCTCTATTCCTACGTGTTTACCTTCTTTTACATTGTAATTGTTTTGAGCATAGACTGTTATCCCATATCCTCTGAATTTTTTCTTATAGCTTTGTTCTGTTTTTGAGTCTTCCATTTCTCGATTTAGTTCTGGGAGGTGCTGCCACATATGTCATTCTCTGGTTGTTGTTTGTTCTCAGTCCACCGAACTTCCTTTAGCAGGTTTTTCATAGCAGGGTTGGCTTTGGCAAAATCCCTTAGCTTCTTTTTATCCTGGAATGTTTTGATTGCACCATCGTATTTGATTGATAGTTTTGCTGGATAAAGGATTCTTGGTTGGCAATTCTATCTCCCCGTTGCCTTCTTGCTTGCATGGTTTCTGCTGAGATATCCGAGCTTAATATGACTTGCTTGCTTTTGTATGTGAAACTTCTGTTTTCCCTGTCTGCTTTTAGAAGTGTCTCCTTATCTTTAATTTTGGAGATCTTGACTGTATTATGTCTTGGTGATTTTCTTTTGGGGTGTATCCTACCTGGGGTTCATTGAGCTTCTTGAATGTTTATCTTTTCACTTTTCAGGATGTTAGAGAAATTTTCTTCCAGCAGTTCTTGAACTATGTCCTCCGTGAACTT
>NW_006408698.1:3565752-3570085 GCF_000296735.1 Chrysochloris asiatica | reverse complement strand
CTGAATATCTGTGCTTATGCATGGCAGAATAACCCACCAGTGGTGAGGGTGTGGGGTGTCCACTGTCTCAGGCTCCCCCTCTAGTCACCAGAATGGAGGTGGGCAAACAGTGGCCATGCCAATGATCAGATAACAAAAAAGAAAAGAAAAGAAAAAAAAAAATCAGAACAAAGCAAAACTTACAAAGTGTATTGTTACCTTTGCGCCAAGTTCCTGTAGCATTTTTCCGTTGTGTTTCTGCTCCCCTGTTTGTTCTTGCCATTTGGTCTTGCACAAGATGTTGGCTCCGGGCCTCCAAGCCCAGCCCGGCAGATTCAAAAGTACACGATTTTTTACTTCAGCTTCAAGTTCCACAATCTATAAGCCTTCAAACCTTCAAAATATTCCTATCTCTGTGGTTCTGAGTTTTGGAGCTCTGCCCTAGATCTGCTTTACCTAGTATTTTGTGGTATTGCTCATGGCAAACTTCACTGCACCTCCACCGTAGCTTCCATCAAGCCCTGCCTCCCTTGTAGATTTATTTTCCTTTTAATATTTTTATGTCTGGATTGAATCTTGGGTAGTATTGTCATGTTTACTAATCTCAGGCTGTTGTCTACTATTGTTTGTTCTCAGTCCAAAGAACACCCTTAGTATTTTTTTGTAAAGTTGGTTTGTTGTTGTTGTTGCTGTTAGGTGTCATTGAGTCTGTACTGACTCATAATGACCCTATGCACAACAGAATGAAATGCTGCCCGGTCCTACACCAACCTCACAATTGTTGCCACACTTGAGCCCATTGATGCTGCCACTTTGCTAATCCATCTCGCTGGGGCCTTCCTCTTTTTCTCTGACCTCCACTTTATCACTGACAATATGTCCAAATTATGAGAGACAAGTTTGGCTATCCTGGCCTCCAAGGAGCACTCTAGCTGCACTTCTTCCAACACAGATCTGTTTGTTCTTTTGGCAGCTAATGGCAGTTTCAATATTCTCCTCCAACACCATAACTCAAAAGCATCAATTCTTCTACAGTCTTCCTTATTCACTGTCCTGCTTTCGCATGCATAAGAGGTTATTGAAAATAACATGGTCTGGCGCACCATAGTCCTCAAGCTGACATCATTGCTCTTTAAAATGGTCTTGTGCAGCAGATTTGCCTAATGCAATATGTTGTTTGATTTCTTGACTGCTGCTTCCATGAGTGTTGATAGGTGATCCAAGAAGAATGAAGTCCTTGACAACTTCAATCTTTTCTCTGTTAATAAGAATGTTGTTTATTGTTCCAGTGGTGAGGATTTTTGTTTTCTTTACATTGAGATGCAATCCACACTGAAGACTATGCTTCCACACTGAAGGCTATGCTCTTTGATATTCATTAAGTTGTTGTTGTTAAGTGCCGTCGAGTCGGTTCCGATCTATAGCGACCCTGTACAGGTTTTCCAAGGCTGTAAATCTTTATGGGAGCAGAAAGACTCATCTTTCTCCCGCGGAGTGGCTGGTAGTTTCAAACTGCTGACCTTGTAGTTCGCAGCCCGATTTGTAATCACTACACTACTAGAGTATGTTTAAATATTTTTAAATATTTTAAGTCTTCCTCACTTTCAGCAAGCAAGTTTGTATCAACTGCATATCACAGGTTGTTAGTGAGTCTTCCTCTGATCCTGATGCCATGTTTTTCTTCATAGAACCCAGTTTCTCAGATTATTTGCTCAGCATCCAGGTTGAATAAGTATGGTGAAAGAATACAACCTTGTTGCACACCTTTCTTAATTTTAAAGCATTCAGTGTTCCCATGTTCTGTTCGAACAACTGACTCTTGGTCCAGGTACAGATTCCTCATGAGCACAATTAAGTGATCAGGAAATCGCATACTTCACAATGTTGTCTATAGTTTGCCATGATCCACACAAGTGAAAGCCTTTGCATAGTCAATAAAGCACAGGTAAATATCTTTCTGATATTCGCTGCTTTCAGCCAAGATCCATCAGACATTAGCAGTGATATCCCTCCTTCCAAGTCCTCTTTGAATCCAGCTTGAACCTCTGGAAGTTCTCTGTCATTGTATGCTTGCAGTTGTTTCTGTATTATGTTTAGTAAAAATTTACTCACATGGGATATCAAAGATATTTTCCAATGATTTCCACATTCTTTTGTGTCACCTCTCTTTGGAATGGGCACAGTTGGCCAGATAGTTCTCTTCCAAATTTCTTTGTATAGATGAGTGAGTGCCTCCAGTGCCATCTCACTTTCTTGAAAGGTTTTAATTTTTATTCCATCAATTCATGGAGCCTTGTTCTTTGCCAATTCCTTCAATGCACCTTGGACTTCAACTTTCCGTATCATTGGCTCTTGATCATATGTTACCTCTTGAAACTGTTGAATATCAACCATTCCCTTTTGGTACAGTGACTCTGTGTATTCCTTCCATCTTCTTTTGATGCTTTCTGCATCATTCAAAATTTTGCCCAGAGAATCCTTCAGTAACAAAAGACAAGGCTTAAATTTTTTCTTCAGTTCCCCTCCTTGAGAAATCCTGAGCATGCTCTTCCTTTTTGGTTTTCTAATTCCAGATCTTTGCACATTTTGTTGTAATATTTGACTTTGTCTTCTTGAGCTGATCTTTGAAATTTTCTGTTCAGCTTTTGTATCTCCTCATTTCTTCCATTTGTTTTAGCATTTCTATGCTGGAGTGCAAGTTTCAGTGTCTCTTCTGACATTCATTTTGATCTTTTCCTTCTTTCTTTCTTTCTTGTATTCTTAACGCCTTTTTACTTTCTTCATGTGTGATGTACTTGATGTTATATCACAACTCTTCTGTGTTTAATGCATCAAATCTGTTCTTCAGATGATCTCTAAATTCAGGTGGAATATTTTCAAGGTCGTATTTTGGCTCTGTGCACATGTTTTCATTATCTTCAGTTTCAGTTTTCATTTGTATATGAGCAATTGATGGTATGTTCCACAATCTGCCCCTGGCCTTGTTTTGACTGATGATATGAAGCTTTTCCATTGTCTCTTTCCACAGCTGTAGTCAATTTGATTTCTATGCATTCCATCTGGTGATGCCCATGTGTATAACTGTCTCTTATGCTGTATAAAGAAAGTATTTGAAATGAATAAATCATTGAGTTTTTGTTATTACAAATTCCTTTAATTTCTATGTATTAGAAAATGTCCTAATTTCACCATCGTACACAAAGAACAGTTTTGCTGAATATATGATTTTTGGTTGACAATGTTTTCCTTTCAGAGTTTTGTATATGTCATCCCACTGTCTTCTTGCCTGAGAAATCTGAGCTTAGTCTTATTGGTTCTCCTTTGTAGGTAACTTTTCATTTTTTTCTTATAGGTGCTCTCAAGATTCTTTTCTTGTATATGGGGTTCTATACTTTTTGGGGTTTATTCAACTTCTTGAATGGTTATCTTCTCATGTTTCATGATGTTAGGGAAGTTCTTTTGACAATGCTTCAACAATTTTCACTTTACTTGTCCCTTTCTGTTCTATATTTGATCACCTGTAAGTTGTTCCACTTCATGGTGTCTCATATAACTCTTAGGCTTTCTTTGGATTTTTTCATTCTTTTTCCCAATTGTACTTCTAGCATACTGGTATTGAGAGATTTATTTTCAAGCTCACTAATTGGGGCTTCCATTGCTTTGTATCTATTTTTTTGCCTTTTCAATGTATTTTCTATTTCTGAGATCTTAGTATTAATCTTCTGGATTTCTAATTGCACTTTTTGTATTGTTTCAAAATTTGCATTTATTTTGTCTATTTGTTGAATATAAGGTAACCACAATGAGGTTGGGTGGGGGGTTCATTTTGGGTGTTGTAGAGGGCAATACAAGAAGGGGGGAGGAGCCAGAAGAACAAGATAGATAGGGAAACACTGAGACAGGTTTGCATGGCTTAGTGGGATAGAGGTAAATAGTGATGCATACTCAACCTTGGAACAACAGGTCTCTGGGATACTGGGATCTAAGTATAGCTTGAAGAGTGTAAATAATAGTAAAATTCTTGACTGCCTTATGAATATTAGTTTCCCTTGCCTACTATTGTTAAATAGACACTTGAGTGGGATAGAAGAAATGTTGGGAAACATGATTAGAGGAAACTTGTAAGCCCGCCTTCAGCCTATAAATGATTGGAATACCTAAAAGGGGTTTACAACTTGCCCAGAGAAATAGGCGTCATGCAAAGCCTTTACAGAGTATAGGGCCTTAGGTGGAATCCTATGTCCCATCCACAACCTTGTGAGGTGAGACATTCCCATTAGAAAGGACAAGCAGACTGGAACAGCTACAGTGACAGAAGATACATCTTCATGATGAACCTGACCTATACTCAGAG
>NW_006408698.1:3564235-3565632 GCF_000296735.1 Chrysochloris asiatica | reverse complement strand
TGTAGTGCTGTTTTGTAGTTTTCTTTGTATAGGTCCTTTGTTTCTCTGGTTACATTTATTCCTAGATATTTCATCCTTTGGGTGGCTATTGTAAATGGCATTGCTTTCCTAATGTCCTTTTCAGTGCTGTCATTATTAGTATAGAGGAATCCAACTGATTTTTGTATGTTGATCTTATACTCTGCCAATTTGCTGAATCTTCCAATGAGGTCTAGCAGCTTTTTAACTGTGTCGTTGAGGTTTTCTATGTATAGGATCCTATTGTCTGCAAATAGGGAGAGTTTTACTTCCTCTTTGCCAATTTGGATGTCTTTAATTTCCCTATCTTGACATATAGCTCTGGCTAAGACTTCCAACATAATATTGAATAGGAGTGGTGACAAGGGCATCCTTGTCTGGCTCCTGTTTGAAAAGGGAAGGCTTTCAATTTCTCTCCATTGAGACTAATGTTGGCTATTGGCTTTGTATATATGCTTTTAATTATGTTGAGGAATTTCCCTTCAATTCTTACTTTGCTGAGTATTTTTATCAGGAATGGATGTTGGATTTTGTCAAATGCCTTTTCTGCATCAATTGATATGATCATGCAGTTCTTTTCTTTATTTTTTTCTTATTTATATTGTGGATTGCATTGATTGTTTTTCTAATGTTGAACCATTAATGCATCCCTGATATGAAACCCACTTGGTCATGAAGTATTATTTTTTTGATGTGCTTTTGAATTCTGTTTGCTAGGATTTTGTTGAGATTTTTTGCACCTAAAAGGAGCTCTGGTAGCATAGTGGTTACGAATCGGGCTGCTAACCTCAAGGTCAGCATTTCGAAACTACCAGCGGTTCCGCAGGAGAAAGATGAGGCATTCTGCTTCTGTAAAGATTTACAGCCTCGGAAACCCTGTGCAAGTTCACTATGAGTCGGAAACGACTCCATAGTACTTAACAACAACAACAATGTTCATATTAGTCTATAATTTCTTTCTTAGTGATGTCTTTCCCTGGTTTTGATATGAGGGTTATGCTTGCTTCATAGAATGTATTAGGGAGTTTTTCATCCTATTCTATATTCTCAAATACTTTGAGTAGAATTGGTGACAGCTCTTCCATGAATGTTTGCTAAAACTCACCAGTGAATACATCTGGACCTGGACTTCTTTTGGTTATGAGTTTTTTGATGACCTGATCAATTTCTTCTTTTTTTATGGGTCTGTTCAAGTTTTCTACTTTACTCTGTAAGTTTAGGTAGTTTGTGTTTTTGTAAAAATGTATCCATCTTTTCTTATTGCATATATTTTTTTCATGTTTTATTGTGAATTATATGATATTTTACATGGGAGAACTTTAGTTTTACATTCATTCCACCATACATCATTTAATTGTCATGGTTCCAATCCCCTCCAT
>NW_006408698.1:3558881-3564135 GCF_000296735.1 Chrysochloris asiatica | reverse complement strand
GACTAACAACTGGTGGCCAGGAGCAGACTTGCAGAATGTGCCCTTTGGAGATGTAAATTATTATATATGCCTGAGTAGGTTTTTTTGTTTGTGTGTCTTTTAAAATGCTAACGTGGATAGAGAGAAATACTGTTAACTGATCGTACATGGATCGGATTATAATCAATGTAATGAAACAAGTTATGTGAATTGTTGAATGTTAAACTGATGATGTGCCCTGTAAACTTTCACTCAATGCACAATAAAAACCTTAAATGAAAATAAATAAATAAATAAAATAAAATGAATAAAAAAAGGTTATTAAAAAGACAAAACCGAAAGAGATCAAAATGGATGTCAGAAGAGACTCTGAAATCCATAGAGAAACTAAAGCAGCATGAAGAAATGAGGAAGTAAAAGTGCTGGAGAGAAAATTCAAGAGGACTTGAAGTTCTTATTGATTATGGATTGCACTTCAATATAAAAAAAGCAAAAATCTTAACAACTGAATCAATAAATAACATCATGATAAACAGAAAAAAGATTGAAGTTGTCAAATATATTTTTCTTGGGTTCACAATCAATAGCTATAGAAGCAGTAGTAAGGAAGTCAAATCATGTATTGCATTGGGCAGCTCTGCTTCAAAAGATTTCTTTAAAGTCATACAGAGCAAAGATGTCATTTTGAATGCTAAGGTATAACTGACCGAAGCCATGGTATTTTCAAGTGCCTCATAAGCATATGATAGCTAAACAAAGAATGAGGAAGACCAATGAAGAATTAATGCCTTTGAACTATGGTATTGGTGAAGAATATTGACTATACCATGGACTGCCAGGAAAATGAACAAATCTGTGGTTGGAAGATGTACAGTCAAAATGATCCTTATAAGTGAGGTTGGCAAGACTTTGTTGTCTCCTATACCTTGGGTATGCTATAAAGGAGCATCATGCTTTGTAAAGTAGAGGGTCAGTGAAAAAGAGGAAGACCCTCAATCAGATGGATCCACATAGTGGCTGCTATGGCTTCATAATCACTGTGGAAGAGATTATGGAGATGATGCAGGAATGTATAATGCTTTGTTCTTTTTTACATAGGGTTGCTATAAGTAAGAACCAACTAGACAGTACCTAACAACATAGTAAGAGAAAATTCAAAATCATGTGTTTCATTTAATTGTAATGCTTCCCTGGTCTCCTTGTATCTGCAAATGCACCTGAGCCTTTATTTGTATTTTACAACCCTGACATTTTATAATTTTGTAGAATGACCTTTAATTTGGGTTTACTTGATGTTTTCTCATGATTAGTTACAGGTTATGCACTTTTGATCAGAATACCACAGAACCATGAAAGCCAGTTGCCATTAACTCTAACTCGTGGTGTACCCATGTGTCTCAGAGACGAAATGTGCTCCATAGGATTTTTATTGAGTGATTATTGGAAGTAGTCCACCAGGTCTTTCTTCTGAGGTACCTATGGGTAGTCTTGAGTTTCCAATCTTCCAGTTAAAGGAGATTGGTTAGATAAATTATGGCATATGCAATGGAATTATGGTGCAGTCATCCTAAATTATATTGTAGGAGAATTTCTAGCTTGTGGAAGGATATTTATTGCATATTTTTTATTATGTAAGTTTTTATTGTGAATTGCATTACAGTTTACATGGGAGCGCATCAGCTTTACATTCATCCTATCGTATTTCATTTCATTGCAATGGTTTTAATCCCTTCCACATATCATCATTCAATAGCATGTGCTTCCAATCTCTCTGTTTTTTTTCATTGTTTGATGTACACCGAAGCACTCAGGAATATATGACCATTCAAACAACCAAAGGAAATACCCTACACACCAGCCCCCTGGCCGCCAGCACACAGCCCTCTCCCTCATTGAGTCTAGAGTCCCCAACCGCTCCATCTCTCCATGTCATCATCTCTGCCTCCATCTCTGCCATTGCTACTTCTCTGAATAGGGTCCCACACTCTACTATTCTCCCTTGATGGTCCCAGGGTCCTCCACTCCTGGACTGCAAGATCAACCACTCCTCTTCTTTTGTTACAAAGTGTCTATCTTTACATTTGCAACATTCACAATCAGTCCTGATAACAATTATTCATTATTGAACCACAAGAGTATTTATCCACATCTCCTTTTACCAGCCCCGTCCAGCAGGTTGGAAACCACTCAGTGGAGATTCTACCTTCCCTCACACCATCTAAAACTAAGTTTCCTCTTGAAAAATTGTAAGCCACTCACTTCCTGCCTTTGTTGCCCCTCCCCCCCACACACACATTTTGGGTAGCCAGTGTCTAAGTTGCCCAACTTGTCAACCCTCTGTATAGAGGGGGTGGGAATGATCTTTGCTGTAAACATTCGTTCCCTCTTTTAAGCTACTACATCCGTAAATACAGGTCAAGTTCATCAAATGGTTCAGATTACATTCTTTTACCTCTTTTTTCTTCCTTTAGTAGAGTTCTGATCATCCAGCCATTGAAGCTAGGTCAAATGGGTATTATCTGCAAGTATGGGTGTTCTTGTGTGTCTCCCCTCACTTCATATCAGCTGTATGCTTTACTCCCACTCTAGTCCTCTGTGACTACGTCCCTGTCCATTGGCTCAGGAGTTCCCAGGTCTTGCTATACTGCTGGCCACCCAGATCATGATCCAGTTTGACAGGAATCTATTGAATGTGGTTGGGCTTAGCTCACCGTTTCATTGCTGTTTTCCCCCCACTTCCCCTTATTGGTAGACAACCAGCAAGATTACATGCCTGCTTGTATATTCCCATTGAGTTTCAGTCTTGAAAGGGGTTTGTCCTGAGTGGATTTGATTGCTTACCTTGATGGCTCCCCTGGTGAACAACTTGCTTGTTCTTGTAGCAGTATTTCAGACAGCCATTATTGTTTTATATTTTTCCTGCTGGTCTTTCTTTCAAGAAGTATCTTTTGTTCTTCTAGCTGCTCCAGGATGGTCTGCTAGTCCTTTCAAGAGGAAATTTCCCACCCCAGAAGATTCTGGATGGAGAGCAGGATTCTACCTATAGTCTTATGCAATTCAAAGCCTCTGCAGGAAGCCTCTAATGCTGGGCAAGTTCTAGAAACATTTTAGGTTTTGCAAGCAGTTATAGACTGAAGACAGGCTTACAATCTTTCTATAGTGATGTTTCTCGCTATTCATTTCTATCCCCTTTAAGTGTCTATTTTACAATAGTAGGCAAGGGAAACCAAGATTTATAAGACAGTCAAGCATCTTAACATTGTTGTTGTTTTGTGAAGTGTTGTTGAGTCAGTTCTGACCCATAGTGACCCTATATAGGGTTTCCAAGGAGCAGCTGGTGAGTTTGAACCACCGACCTTACAGTTCAAATGGCTTTGCATTCTGGCACATTAACCCACAGCACCACACCAGGACTCCATCTTAACATTATTTTCCGTCTTTTACGCATTCAAACCATGCTTCAATCCCTGTATCACAGAGCCTTGTTGTTCCCAGGTTAAACATACATCACAATTTACTTCTGTCCCACTTAGCCCATGCAAACCTGCCTAAATGTTCTCCCATCCGCCTTGTTCTTCCATTCCCATCCCCCTTCTTGTGTATTGCCCCCCCAACACCCAAACTATCGTAGTTTATTGCCCACCCCCACACCCAAACTATTCTCTCCCCTGTGCTCCACCTTCTCATCCCTCCCCTCACCCCACCCCTTATACCTTGGTAACCAACAAAGAATTTTTCTTTACCCCCGCCCCTTTTAGTGTGGGTATGTTTTCTTAAGCTTTTACAATAGTGGTCCTATGAAGTATTTCTCCTTTTGTGATGGACTAATTTCACTCAGCACAATGTCTTCATTCATGTTTATCGATGTTATGCGGTGCCTTGAAGCTTCATTGTTAGTATTCAAGGTAGCATAATATTCCATTGTGTGTATGTACCAAAGTTCGTTTATACATTTTTCCATCGATAGGCACTTAGGCTGCATCCATATTTTTGCTATTGTAAATAGTGTTGCTATGAACATTGGTGTGCATATATCTACTCATGTTATGACTCGTATTTCTTGTTTATAAATACCAAATAGAGGAATTCCTGGATCATTTTCAACTTTCTGAGGAAGCGCCGTACTGTTTTCCAGAGTGGTTAGATCATTCTGCAATCCCATCAGCAACGTAGGAGGGTCCCAGTCTCTCCACAACCTCACCAGCATTTATTGTCCTCTACATTTTTGAACTTTGCTGTTATTGCTGGTGTGAGATGATATCTCATTGTTCTTTTGATTCACATATCTCTAATGATTAGTGATCATGTTTGTTGGCTGCCAGAATATCTTCCTTGGTGAAGTGTCTGTTCATGTCTTGTGCCCATTTTTAAATTGGTATATATATATATATCTCCCCCCCCCACCCCCGCTTGGAGAAGTATTGTAGTATCCTGTATATTTTAGAGATTAGTCCTGCTTCTGATGTATCATTGCAAATGATTTTTTTTCCATTCTGTGGGCTCCTTTTTTACTCTTTTGGTGAAGACTTTTGATGCACATACATTTTTAATTTTTAGTATGTCCCAATCATCTGTTTTGTCTACTTTTGTTTGTGCAATTTTCACAATGTTTAATAGTTTGTGTGGTGTGTGCTCTTTATTAGAGCCCTCACATTTGTCCCTATTTTTTCATTGATGGCCTTTATAATTTTGGGATTCACATTTAGGTCTTTAATCCATGCTTTGTTGTTTTTTGTATATGGAATGAGGTAAAGGTCTTGTTTCAATCTTTTGCATATCGTTTTCTAGTTCTGCCAGTACCATCTGTTGAAGAGACTCTCTCCTCCCATGTTTAGACTGTATGTGGATGGGTTAATTTCTGGTTTATGGATTCTGTTCCATTCATCTATGTATCTTTCATTGTACCAGTACCAAGCTGTTTTGACCACTGGAAGCTGTGTAACAAATTTTGAAATCAGGAAGTGAGAGGCTTCCAACTTTATTCTTCTTATGCAGTGCTTTCTTTGTCCTGGGTCTCTTTCCTTTCCATATAAAGTTTGTATTTTTTTCCCCATTTCTTTGAAGAATGTCATTGGAATCTGGATTGCTGCTGCATTATATTTGTAGATTGCTTTGGGCAATATCAACATTTCAACATTTTCACAATGTTATGTCTTCCTATCCAAGAGCATGGAATATTCTCCCATTTTTTTTTTTAATTTAAGGTTTTTATTGTGGATTGAGTGAAAGTTTACAGGGCACATCATCAGTTTCACATTCAACAATTCATATAACT
>NW_006408698.1:3533404-3554162 GCF_000296735.1 Chrysochloris asiatica | reverse complement strand
ACCAAAGGGTATACCCTATAAACCTGCCTCCTACACTCCCCCCCCCCATTCTTCAGTACACAGTCCCTCTCCCTCTCTGGATCCAAAATCCCCAGCCGCTTCATCACTCCACGTCATCGTCTCTGCCTTATCTCGGGCCTCGTTGCTTCTCTGGGTAGGGTTCCGCTCTCGGCTCTTCTCCGTTGATGGTCCTAGAGACCTCTGCTCCTAGACTGGAGAGTTAATCACTCCTTTCCTTACTAAAAAACGTCTACCTTTACATTTCCAACCCTCACAATCAGTCCTGATAACAATCATTCACTATTGTATCACAAGTGACCCTTCTGCATTTCATTTCATCAGCTCTGCCTATACAGATTGGATAGTACTCACTGGAGATTCTGCCTTCCTCCATGACCCTTAGCTCTAGGTTCCCTCTTGAAAGCTTGTAAGCCAGTCACTTCTTGCCTTTGTAGTCCCCCCTTCCCCATTTGGGTATGCAATGTCCAAGTTGCCCATCTCTGTCTACTCTGTGTGTGGATGGGGTGGGAATGTTTCTTGCTGTAACTATTTGTTCCCTCTTTTGGGTTACTGCATCCATATGTGTAGGTCAAGTTCATCAAATTGTATCAGATCATTCTTTTTGTTTTGTTTTTTTTCCTCTTCTTTCTTCTCCTGGTTGAGTTCTGATCATCCATTCATGGGGCCAGGTCACGTTTGTACCATCTGCAAGTGTGGGTGTTTTTGTGCATATGCCCTCTCTTCCTATCAGCTGGTAGCTTCACTCTCCACTCTAGTCCTCTGTGGCCACGCCGCTGACTCTGGGCCCAGGAAGCCCCAGGTCTCTCCACACTGCTGGCCAATCAGGTCCCCATCTGGGTCCACAGAAGCCCACCGAACATTGTAGGGCTTACCTTGCTGCTTCATTGCTGCTTTTACCTCACTTCCCCCTATCGGCGATTCGTGTGGTCACCAATCAGAGCGCGTATTTCTGTTGAATCTTAGTCTTGGAAGGGGGTTTGCATTAAGGGGACCCGACCACTTGCATTGATGTTTCCTGGGCAAGCAATTTGTTTGTTCTTGTAGTAACAGTCCATCTGCCTCTATTATTTTTTATTTTTCCTGTAGGTCTTTCTTTCAAGAAGTATCTTCTGTTCTTCTAGCCGCTCCAGGTTGGTTTGCTCATCCTTTCAAGTGGGAGTTTCCCATCTCTGGAGATCTGGATGTGGTTCAGGCTTCTGCCTATAGTCTTATGTATTGCAGAGGCTTCGTAGGAAGCCTCCTTCCCTGGGCACTCTGTAGCCCCATTTTAGTTATTCCAATCAGTTATAGGCAGAAGACAGACTTACAAGATTTCTATGGTGATGTTTCTGACTATTCCTTTCTCTCCCCCTCCGGTGTCTATTTTATATTATAAGTATTGCATATTTTTAAGTGAAAATAAA
Source organism: Chrysochloris asiatica (assembly GCF_000296735.1). Taxonomy (NCBI): domain Eukaryota; kingdom Metazoa; phylum Chordata; class Mammalia; order Afrosoricida; family Chrysochloridae; genus Chrysochloris; species Chrysochloris asiatica. The sequence goes on along the minus strand of NW_006408698.1, from coordinate 3,552,738 downwards.
ACCTAGTTAAAACCAGATAGATTGACACAGTTGCTGAAACAAGGGGTTCAAATAGCAACGATTATGAGGATGGTGCAGGAATGGGTGGTGCTTCATTCTATTGTATACAAGGTTGCTATGAATTGGAACCAACTTGACAACATTTAACAGCATTTTTTCTTGGCTTTGTTTTATATTACACTTGATTCTAAATGTTATTTTAATGCCATGCTTTAGGCATTATAGTATAAACAACGATTTGTACAAAATTTAAATACTCATGACTACTTGTTGAAAAATTTATAAGAAACTATATTGTTAAGTGCCTTGGAGTCAGTTCTGAGTCATAGCAACACTGTATGGGTTTCCAAAGAGCTGTTGGTGAGTTTGAACTGCAACCTTGTGGTTAGCGGTCCAGTGCTTATTGTACAGCATCACACCAGGACTTCTAAGAAAGTATAGTATGGTCAATTAAAAGGAAATAATTTGAAAATAGCTTTGGTATACTTCACAATATTAATTGCAATTTAAATTTAGAAAATTTAACTGTGATTTTTTTTTATGTCATGCATTCCTTGTTAATCTTGCTATCTCTATGAAAATTCCAGTCTATTTTACATTCTATAAATTGCATTTTAATTTTAATGAATTTAGTTCTCACTCTAAAACATTAACTTGAGCTCTTGAAAAATAAAATTTCATATTGATATCACTTTATTGATCTATTTGTTTGATATATTCAATAATGTTCTTTTATCCAGTAGAAGTATTTGCTGTTGTGATTTTTGTTAAGTGCAATTGAGTCTGTTCCTACTCATAACAACCCTGTATAGGGTTTCCAAGGAGCAACTTATGAGTTTGAACCACTGGCCTTGAGGTTCAAACTGACTTTATAATTCAGTGCTTTTCCTTCATTGCCACAAAAGGACTCCTAATATCAGGATTAATAGAGAGAAATACTGCTTATAAACTCTTAAATGTAGTACTATATAGTGAAGATCTTTTGTGTATTGTGTCTTTGTTGTTGTTGTTAAGTACTGTGGAGTCAGTTCCAAATCATAGTGACCCTGCACAGGGTTTCCGAGGTTGTAAATCTTTACAGGAGCAGAAAACCTCATCTTTCTCCCACAGAACCGCTGGTAGTTTCACACTGCTGACCTTGAGGTTGGCAGCCTGACTTGTAACCACTACACTACCAGAGCTCCTTATTGTGTCTTTATTCTTTTTTAAAAAATTATTAGGATATAAAAATTCTACTCAATTTGACCATAGCCACAAATAACTATTTATCAAGGACTGATTTATTAATTTAGTCAAAGAAATGGGGACTTTATTCAATATAAAACAAATAAAACGTTCACACATCAAATCCTCATTTAAATCAGGTGCTTGATATTAAAAGAAGCATAAAAATTTGAATGAATTATATTGTTTTAGTAAATTATGTTTACATTATATAGGCATAGTGTTAGAATTAAGTTTCTAATGTTCATTTATATTAATGTAGTTAGTTCTATGTTGAATATTTATATTATAAAAATTATTGTGCAGAGTTCATCAAGACATAATAAAAAAATAATTCTCACAATCCTATGAATAAGGTATAATTTTTATGTTCATTTTTAGAGCAGCATTTGAAACCTATTTGAGACAGGATAAATAACATGTAAAATGCTACATTGCTATTAACAACTGAGGTAGATGTTCAAGCCCTACCTGTCCCATTATAGAGCTACTGTTTTTTATAATAAACAATATGGCTTATTGTTAAACAATAAATAATATTGAACACTACAGCTTAGTATAACATGACTGAGTATATTTATCACATGTCCTTTTAGATATATATTATAGTGTATGTAATAAATGCATTCATAACAGTCCCATGAGAAGGATATGCATAGGTGTTATCTTCTTTATGGACTTATGACCCAGACTTAAACTGCAAACCCAAATTACTTAAGACCTAAGCCTCAAACTATGTAACCCTTGAATATAATAACGTTTTCACTATATGTAGGCCTGGTACCCTTAGTTTAGCTTATAGTAAAGAAATAGAAGCACTGGGTAATTGTAGCTAAATATGGACATTTGAAGCCAAAGATATTACTAAGTATAACTGAACTCTTTATTATACTTTGAATGGGTCTTTGGTGAATCTTCAAGTAAATCAGTCATTATTCCTTTCTTCTATGTCACATAAAGAATTAATTTTGTTGGTAATTGAATGTCCATAGTTCCTATTATGAGCATCCCAAATGAAATTTTTATTAGGTGAAGTTATGAATAGTTTTCACTAGGATGAGGTCAGACCACTTGCATTTCAGAGCTTTGAACAAATATAACTTTGTGAATTATTTAATGCCTGCTATATTTTGTGCCCAAGAGAGTCTTAAGAAAATATAGGTATCTTCCTTTCCCCTCCTACACAAAGATGAGATTCATATTTAATTCAAAGCTTTATCAGGATCGTTATTTCTTACTTTCAAAGATATATTGGGCACTGAATATCATGCATTTCTAAATTGGAGTAAAGCAAGTCAAAACTTTCCTTCTGTTTGAAATTGCCCTTTGCCTACATTGTCATAAGTGCATTTTATGATGACCAATCAGTACTTATTTAAAAAATTCATGCAGATTTGCTATTTGTAAAATTGCACAGTGATTTCTTGATAACAATGTTTAGCTGCTGAATGAACTGGAAAAAAATGGGCAATTCAGAAAATATAACCACTTTAAACATATTTCCTGAAAGCCTTTTTACCATTGCCATCAAGAAGATTCTTACTCATGGTGATCTAATGTGTATCAGAGTGGAACTGTGCTCTGTAGGATTTACTATGGTTGATTTTTCAGAAGTAGATCACCATGTCTTTCCTCCAAAGCAACTCTAGGTTAGAAGTTGGTCACATTAAGTGGGGACTCCTGGATTCTTTTAGGTTAAATAAGAGTTAGTTGCTTTGTTTGCCACAGCAACCAGAAAGAGTCAGCCTTAAAGACAATTAGTCACCTAGCTGTTCTAGGTGATGATCCACAGGTCAAAAATAAAGTGTTTCAAACTTCACCATTATTAAAATTCCTCCAGTGGGAAAACCCCCAAAACTTTTCAGTGTTAACTAAAACCCAAATACCTTGCACATAAGTAATGTTATTAATGTTACTTTATGTACTTAATTTTGTAGCAGACAAGAGTACTTCTTTTCTTCATAGACATTTTCCCTGGATATAGGGTGCATAATCAACAAATTCCAGAACACTTAATTGTGCTCATGCAGAACCTGTACATAGATCAAGAGGCAGTCATTTGAACATAACAAGGGGATAATGAGTGGTTTAAAGTAAGGGTTGTATTCTTTCACCATGATTATTCAGTCATTATACTGAGCAATTAATTTGAGAAACTGAACTTCATGAAGGCAGCATCAAGGTTGAAGGAAGGCTTGCAATGTGTTGATGATAAAACCTTGCTTCTCGAAAACAAAGAGGATTGAATCACTTATTGATGAATATAAAAAACTACAGTCATCAATATGGATTATACTTCAATGTAAAGAAAACAAAAATTCTCACAAATGGACCAATATATATTATGATAAATGGAGATAAATGAATTAAAGTCAGTTATCAAGGATTTCATTTTCTTGGATCCACAATCAATATCCATGGAATCACAGACAGGAAATCACACAGTATATTGTATTGGACAAATCTAGTACAAAATACCTCTTTAAAGAAGTAAAGAGCAAAAATAGCACTTTGAGGTCTAAGGTGCATCTTACTTAAGTCATGTCATTTTCCATGAACTCATATGCATGTGAAATCGGGGTAATGAGTAAGGGAGATCTAAGAAGAATTGCTGTCTTTGAGTTTTGGTGTGGGCAAAGAATATTAAATATATCAAGGCTGCAGGAGTCCAGCTCTTGCAGGGTTACGGGACACGAGAGTAGATGCGGAATCGGTGAAAATGAATGCAATCGAGGAGCATCTGCTTAGTTGGCTGATGGGACTCTCTCTTTCTCTCTCTCTCTTTTCTTCTCTGCCCCACTCAGCAAATCTTTCTTTTTGTACTTAAAACTACACAGTACATAATGAATTGATACTTTGACCTTTCCTTGAATTATTACACAGTTTTAATCACAACATTCCTTTACCTGGTGATTAGACAACCTTGACAAAAGTATTTCTGTGATGTTCAAACGGACTTTCATATCCTCTCCTACGTAAGTGATAAATTGTTTCTTCTTATTTCCACTAAAAGATTAAGTCAAACTTTACACAAATCATTTCCACTTATCAGACCCCTGATTACATCCTCTTAGTAATATGTTGTTGTTGTTATGTGCCATCGAGTCGGGTCCGACCCATAGCGACCCTGTATAGGGTTTCCGAGGGTGTACATCTTTACGGGAGTAGAAAGCCTCATCTTATAAGTTTCTATTAATCATCAATGCTTGCACTACTTTATTATTTCTACTAACTAATTATCAATCTTCTATCCTACATAATGTACTACTATTTTCATAGTAAAACTATTACTAACATCTACTTAATTATTTTGTTTTTCTAGAGTATTCATTAAATTGCTTGATAACAGTGTTCTTATGTTTGTTTCTTTTGAAGCTGTGAGGGATAAGGCCCCACTTGCAGGAAATGTAGATTATTAAGTTAAAATTACCTTTTATGTATGCTCACTATTTTCTGCCTACTCATGCAGGTGCCTGTATGTAATAGTGGGAGTTTGTGAATTCTGGCTGGTAATTGATTGCAGTGAAGTCTATAGGGGTCGGTCAGCTTGACTTTGTTTGTTATCTGCTTTTGCTGTCTCATAAATGCAGTTACCTTGTACTTAGGTTTTCTGTGAAAGGGAGCAACTCATACAATTCCCTTTGAATTTAAACCACTGAAGTTGAAACAATTGTTGCCAGACCGGTTTCTTCCCAAGGTCTGCAGAGCTCACAGTAAAAGGCTGTGAATATCGCAATATTATATATTTTTACAAGTGAATTCAGAGTTATCCTAAAGAGGAGATAAGGACCAGCTCCTGAGAATCATCTGCTTTGCATGATGTTTCTCCTTCTGCCGGGACTGTGTCAAATAGCAGAAGTGGCATGACCGCTTCCCGCAAAGGCCTTCCAGAATAATGAACAAACCTGTCTTGGAAGTACAATCAGAATGCTTCTTAGGAGCAAGAATGGCACTTAGACATGTTGTCAGGAGGGACAAATCCCTGGAGAAGGACATCATGTTGACTAAAGTAAAGGGTCTATGTAAAAGAAGAACCTCCTCAATGAGATGAATTGATGCATGGCTGCAAAAATGGGCTCAAACATAGAAAAAATTGTGAAAATAGAGCAGGACCAGGCAATGTTTCATTCTGTTGTAGATAATGTCTCTAAGAATGGGAGCAAACTTGAGGGAACCTAACAATAGCAACAACAATCACCAATAAAGAAAGATATTAACAAATTTGGTGACTGGTACTCTACCAAATATTTTTACATAACACATTTTCAGTTAAAAGGCAAGAAATGACTGGCTTACAAGCTTTCAAGAGGGAGCCTAGATCCAGAGGACATGTGGGAAGGTAGACTCACCACTGAGTAGTAGTCAATCTGTTGGGGCAGAGATGATGAAAAGAGATGGGAGTAGGACTCTTGTGGTACAATGTGAATAATTGCTATCAGGACTGATTGTGAGGGTTGGAAATGTAAAGGTAAACATTTTGTAGCAAAAGGAATGGAGTGGTTGACTTTGCAGTCCAGGAGCGGAGGTCCCTAGGACCATCAAGGGAGAAGAGCGGAGTACAGAACCCTATCCAGAGAAGCAGTGATGCCAGAGATGGATTATGTGGACAGATGGAGTGGCTGGGGACTCTAGACCCAGAGAGGGAGAGAGGCTGTGTGCTGATAACCGAAGGGCAGACTTGCTGGGTATTCCCTTTGGTTGGTTGATGATGCATGGAGGGGATTGTAACCATGGCAATGAAACGTTATATGATAGGATGGATGTAAAGCTAATATTCTCTCATGTAAACTGTTACATAATTCACAATGAAGCATTAGAAATTTTTTTTTTTTACAGTTAAAGCTACTTAAGGAGTCATTGACTTTCCCAGTATTCATATTAGGAACTCTTAGGGGACAGAATGGCTGAGCTAAAGCCATGTGTCTATTCCTGAACAATCTTTGAGATCAAAGAATTAGAGTACTCTGCTTGACCAAGTCTCTGTAATGGTTCCACATGTGATGGCATGATAAAAAATAGCATGGGTTCCCCACAGGGAAAAACAAAACAGTGAAATTATGGGAAGAGAGAAGGAAAGTCTGATAAGACAGTACATTGTAGAATACCTGGATTATAAAACTATAATGGTATATCAAAGTGAATTGAAAGAAGAAATAATAAAGAAGCAGGACTTAATTAAATAGACAAAAAAATAAAAACACTCTATACAACTAAATTTAATTATTTGAAAATATTGATAAATAAGAAAAATCTCTGGGAAGACAGAATAAAGAGAAAATTCACAAATCCTATTGGAAATAAAAATGGAACATAAAAATAGATACAGGAAAATCATTTCGTTGTTGTTAAGTGCCGGTGAGTTGATTCCAACCCACAGCAGCCCTGTATAGGGTTTCCAAGGAGCAGCTGGTGAGCTTGAACCACCGACCTTGCAGTTCAAATGACTTTGCAGTCTGACATATTAGCCCACAGCACCACACCAGGAAAATCATAAGCGACCATAAATACCATAATTTTTAAATCTAAGGTAAAATTGTGCTTTTGATACCTTTTATGCTCCACCTTGGAGTCTTGGTGTGGCACTGTGGGTTAATGCACTGGACTGTAAAGTTATTTGAAGTGCAAGGTTGGTGGTTCAAGGTCCTCGGAAACTTTATGCAGAGTAGTTGTAGGTTGGAACTGACTCGATTTAACAACCACAACATGCTCTACCTTATAGGCACTTAGCCAATTTTTACTCGAGTCATTGTGGTGGCAAGCAACTACAGTATGACCTAGTAGCTCTGGTCACTTGATCTCACATATGTGCCCTCATACATATGTAACCTGGTATTTGTTGCTGTTGCTAGGTGCCATCAAGTTTGTTCCAACTTATAGAGATCCTATATACAACAGAAAAAAACACTGCCCTAGTGCATCATCCTCACAATTTTTATTAAGAGAAATTTAGCAACCCATGGCCACTGAAGAGCAGGAATCACCAGATGAATGATTTTGAGGTGCATTCTATATGGCTTCTCATACAGTCTCCTGTGGATCACCAAACCAATAACATTCATTGCTGTTGAGTTGACTCCAACTCAAATTGACCACAGTGGCTATCAGTTCAATAACACAACCTGAATAGGCATTTTCATTTTTGCCTTCTGTCTTAGGCCAGGTTTTCCAGAGAAGCAAAACCAGTGAAACATATACATGTATATGCATAGAGAGTTTATTATCGAGTAAATGGCTTTACAATTGTAGAGTCCCAGGTCCCCAGTGAAAGAGAGAGATAGAGTTTTTCTCATGTGCCCATTATATTGAGAGCAGGCCACATTCCCAAAGAAGCATTGCTTTAATAGATTGCTGCTCATAGCCACTCATCATCCTTAACTATGTCTGTATTAGGTTTAATCATCATGGGAATAAGCACATCTCAACTGCTAAACCTCTGGAAAGCCTGGCCTAGTCAAGTTGATACAAAGGCCTAGCTAGCTATTATACCTTTTTTCTCTTCTCTCCAGTTCCAAAATCCATTCCCTTAGATCATGTCCCCTAAATATGTTATCAGCATACAAACCCCTGTGTCAAACTTTATTATATAGGGAACAACCCCAGACTAAGACAAATGGTAATTTTTCTAGAGAAAATTGCCAGAATGATACCAGAAGGAATGGAAAAACCCAAATAGACAGATTATCATTAAAGAACTTGAGCAGAAAGTAAAAATTACTGTCCTTATCTCTGCTGCATTCAAAAGGTATCTGGCCCAAATATGTGATTTTTATTACACTTTCAAGGAAAATTTATTTTTACTATGAACAATTCTTGTCTAGTCTACAAATGAAGAAACGCTCCTCTGATCACTACATTGTTAACTGATGCTGAGTTGACTGACTCATGGCAACCCTGGGCACAACCAGGGCTCTGAACTGGTGTGAACCAGTTCATCCATGGTTGACAAAGCAAAACTGGAACAGACATGAAAATTTTAAATCTGAGTGATATGTAATGCTAACCAGAATGGGAAATTTGGAGGGTTGAAGCCTTAGAATAAGACATGCAGAAAAGTCATCATGAGCTCTTTTAGGAGCCTAGTCAATGAGCACTCATCTGTCAGTTTGTTGTACTGTGGTTTCTTGCACGTTGTTATGATGCTGAAAGACAGCTATGGTGGACAGGTTTTAGGAGAGATTCCCGATTAAGACAGACTAGGAAGAAGAAGACGTAGGTTACTTCAGAATAGTTAGCCACTGAAAACCTTATGAATAGCAGAAAAGCATAATCAGATATAGTGCCAGAAGATGAAAACTATGAATAGCAGTGGAACATTGTCAGATATAGTGCCAGAAGATGAGCCCCTCAGGTTGGAAGACACTCAAAATACAACTGTGGAAGAGTTGCCTCCACAAAGTAGAATTGACCATAATGACATGAATGGAACAAAGCTTTCAGGACTTTCATTTGCTCATGGGGCATAACTAAAATTAGAAAAAACAGCTGCAAACATCCACTAATACTTGGAATCTTGAATATATAAATTATGAATCTTGGAAAATTGGAAGTTATAAAAAATGAAATGGAATGCATAAAGATTAGTATCCTAGGCATTAGTGAAATGAAATGAACTAGTATTGACCATTTTGAATCCAGTAGTCATATGGTTTACTATGGTGATAAGTTAATAGAAGAAGAATGATGCCACATTCATTATCAATCAAAAAGAACATTTTAAAATATGTTTCGATGACTGAAACTCAAAGGGAACACATGAGCAGTAATGCAACCCTGCTTTCGACCACATCGGTGAGTGGAAAGCAATGAAGAAATGGACTGAGTTCAACCATGTTCCATAGACTCCCGTTGACCTGGAGATGAGAGAGAGAAGAGGAAGGGCTGCTTTGTCCAAAGTATGGTGAGACCTGAGGACACCTGAGCCCATGGACAAGGACATAGCCATTGAGGGCTAGAGCTGAGAGTGAAGCATCCAGCTGATATGAAGGCAGGGGAGATGCACAAGAACACCCAAATGTGCAGATAGTAGCCATCTGACCTAGCCTAATGGCTTGATAATCAGAACTCCACTAGAGGAAGATAAAAAAAAAACAATTTTTGATAAAGGAAATGAGTGTAAATTGATACAATTTGAAGAACTTCACCTATACTCATGGATGTAGTAGCTCAAAATGCCCACAGAGAGGGAAGGAGTCTTCACATCAAGTATCTATGCTATCCCCTCTGTATACAGGTTAGATAGAGATGGGCAACTTAGACATTGGCTACCTAAAATGAGGGGGTGATAAAGACACGAAATGACTGGCTTACAAAGTTTCAAGAGGGAATTTAATTTAAGAGTGTGTGTAGGGGGAAGATAGAGTTCCTACTGAATAGTTTTCATCTTGTCTAGATGGGTCTGGTAAAAAGAGATGGGGAGACCAGCAGGAGAAGTCAAAAACAATAATGGCAGTCTGATTGACTACTACAAGAACAAGCAAATTGTTTTCCCAGGAGCCATCTAGGCAAGTGGTCAGGTCCCCTCAGGCAAACCTCCTTCCAAGACTAAGACTCAAGAGGAATACACAAGCAGGCATGTGGTCTTGCTGCTGACCATGTTGGTCACCAATAAGGGGAAGTGGGGGAAAAACAGCAATGAAGTTGTGAGCTAAGGTTGAGACCTGGTCAGCCAGCAGTATGGTGAGACCTGGGGACTCCTAGGCCCAGGGACAAGGACATGGTCACAGAGACTAGAGCAGAGAGCTAAGTGTCTGGCTGATATGAAGTGAGGGGAGATGCACAAGAACATCCATACTTGCAGACAGCACCCATTTGACCTGATTCCAATGGCTGGATGACCAGACCTCGACTAGAGGAAGAAAGAAGAGGAAAAAAACATGGCAATTCGCTACAATTTGATGAACTTGACCTATGCTTATGGATGTAGCATAGGATCCTTTACAGAGAGGATCATTCCCACCCCCTTGGTACACAGGGTCGACAAGGATGGGCAACGGAGACATTGGCTATGCAAAATTGGGGAGTGGGCTACAAAGGCAAGATAGTGACTGGCTTACAAGCTTTCAAGAGGGAACCTAGTTTCAGAGGTTGCGGGGCAAGGTAGAAATTCCATTGAGTGGTTTCCAGCCTGTCTGGATGAGGCTGTTGAAAGGAGATGGGGATAAGACTCTTGTGGTTCAATAGTGAATGATTTCTATCAGGTGTGACTGTGAGTGTTGGAGATATAAAGGTAGATGTTTTGTAACAAAAGGAGGGGAGCAGCTGATTTTGCAGTCCAGGAGCAGAGGTCCCTGGGACCATCAAGGGAGAAGAGCAGAGTTAGGACCCTATCCAGAGAGGCAACCACACCAGAGATGGAGGCAGAGATGATGATGTGGAGAGATGGAGTGGCTGGGGACTCTGGACTCTGGGAGGGAAAGGGGCTGTGTGTTGAGGGCCAGGGGGCAGGTTTGCAGAGTGTACCCTTTGATTGTTTGATGATGCATGCATGGAATTGTAACCATTTCAATGAAACAAAATACAATAGGATGAATGTAAAGCAAATGTTCTCCCATGTAAACTATCACACAATTCACAATAATAATTAAAAAAAAGAGATGGGAATAAGATTCGTATGATTCATTAGTGAGTAATTGTTATCATGACTAATTGTGATTGTCACAGTTTTAAAGGTAGATATTTTGTAACAAAAACAGGGTAGTAGTTAATCTTACAGTCCAGAAACAGAAGACCCTGGGACCATCAAAGGAGAAGAACATAAGCAGAATGCGGGACCTTACCCAGAGAAGCAGCAACACCAGAGATGGAGGCAGAGATGGAGACATGGAGAGAGGGAGCAGCTGAGGACTCTAAATTCATGGAAAGACAGGGACTGAGAGCTGGCGGCCATGAGGCAGACTTGCAGAATGTGCCCTTTGGTGGTGTAAATCATTATATATTCCTGAGTGTTAAATAGAAAAAAAAAAAAAAAAGAGCTAAAATGAATAAAGAGAAATACTGTTAACTGATGGTGCATGGTGGGGATTATAATCATTGTAATGAAAGAAAGTATATGATTTATTGAATGTAAACGTGATGATCTGCCCTGTAAATGTTCACTCAATTCACACACACAAAAACAACCTTCTAACCCCTCCCCCCAAAAAAATATGTGTCTTGATATACAATGCTGTCTGTTATAGGATAATATCCATACGCTTAGCAGGAAGAGCAGCTAATACTACTATTATTCAAATTTGTGCACCAACTGATTATGCACCAGCTGATTATGATGAGATTGAAGAATTCTACCAGTTTCTTCAGTCTGAAATTGATCAAACATACAGTCAAGATGCATTGATAATTATTGGTGATTGGAATGTGAAAGTTGGAAAGGAAAAGGAAGGGTCCATAGTTAGAAAATATGGCCTTGGTGATAGAAATGATGCTGGAGATTGCATGATACAAATTTGCAAGACCATTGTAAATACCTTTTAAAACAACATAAAAGGTGACTATAAACATGGACCTCATCTTATGTACTACACAGGAATCAAATTGACTACATCTGTAGTAAGAGATGTTGGAGAAGCTCAATATCATCAGCTAAACCAAGGCCAGCGGCAGACTATGGAACAAATTATCAATTGCTTTTATGCAAGTTCAGAGTGAAACTAAAGAAAATTGAAACATGTCTATGATATAACATAGTTCCCAAAACTTTATTGTGCATTTACTTTGATGAGTAGCGACTAAATCTTAAAAGCTCATGAGCAGGCATCTACAGTGGAACTGTTGGTCTCTCCATGTGTGCAAGAAAGAGGAGTGATGAAAATTGAAGATATTTGGGATCTGTTAGTCCAATGGACAAATGGAACTCATGAACATCAGTCTCCACAACTCTGACACCAGAAGAACTGAATAAATAGTATCTGGCTACCACAACTCACTCCTCAGAAAAGGATTATATCAGAAAGTCCTTTTTTTTGGAGGGGAGAATGGGAGAAAATGAGGGACAAATCTCAAAATTATAAAAGAAGGTGACTTACTGGTCAGAAAGGTACTGGAGGAAATTGAGATTAATGCTCTCTGTCCCATTTCAGGTGTGGAATGGAACTCACCCTCATGGCCCAATATTTAACTTAGCAGTAGACATATGGGCGGGGGACAACACTAGCATGGTATGCTCACCATAGGATGGCAAACCATTCAAGATCAAAAGGGTAACATTTACCTAAGAACAAAGTTGAGAAAGGATAAGAAAGAGGGTGGAATGGAAATTCCACAGGGAAGAAGTGGGATAACTATCGTTATATAATGGGGATAGCAATCATTGAAATGAAACAAAAAGTATGATTTGTTGAATGTAAACCTTCACTCAATTCACAATACAGAGTTTTGTTTTGTTTTTCAAATGAGTGCACAGAAGACAAAATATGACCTTGAATACATACCACCAGGATTTAGAGACCATCTTAAGAACAGATTAGATGCATTAGACACTAATGACTGAAAACCAGAAGAATTGTGGGATGGCATCAGGAAATCAGGATGAAACAAAAGGAGAGACAAAAAATAAAAAAGGACAAAATTGTATGTCAAAGGAGACTCTGAAACTTACTCTTGAGGGTAGAGATGATAAAGCAAATGGAAGAAATGAGGAAGTAAAAGAGTTGAACAGAAAATCTCAAAGGCCAGTGTGAGAAGACAAAGTAAACTATTGTAATGAAATACTCAAAGACCTGTAGTTAGAAAACCAAAAGAGAAGAACACACTCAGCATGTCTCAAGCTGAAAGAAATGAAGAAAAATTTCAAGCCTCAACTTGAAATATTGAAGGACTCTATGAGCAAAATATTGAATGATGCAGGAAGCATCAAAAGAAGATGGAAGGAATATACAGAGTTACTGTACCAAAAAGAAATGGTCAATGTTCAAACATTTCAAGAAGTAACATATGATCAAGAAGTAAAGGGAGAATTCCAAACTACACTATAGGCTTTGGTGAAAAACAAGGCTCCAGGAATTGATGGACTACGAATTGAAATCTTACAACAAACTTGTATAGCCCTGGAGGTGCTCACTCATCTATGCCAAGAAGTTTGGAAGACAGCTGCCTGGTCACTAGATTGGAAGAGTTCCACATTTGTGTCCATTCCAAAGAAAGGTGACCCAATGGAATGTGGAAGTCATGGAATACTGTCGTTAATATCACATGTGAGTAAAATTTTGCTGAAGAGAATTCTAAAACATTTGCAGCAGTACATTGAAGTGTCAAAAATTCAAGCAGCATTCAGAAGAGGATGTGGAACTAGGAATATCATTGTTGACATCAGATGGATCATGATTCAAAGCAGAGAATACCAGAAAGATGTTTATTAGTGCTGACTTGACTCTGTAAAGGCATTGGACTGTGTAGATCATCGCAAACTATGGATAACATTGTAAAGAATGGGTATTCCAGAAAACTTAATTGTTTTCATGAGGAACCTGCACACGAAACATGAGGCAGTCGTTCCAATAGAAGAATGGTTTAAAATCAGGAAAAGTGTGTGTCCGAGCTGTATCTTTTAACCATACTTATTCAATTTGTATGCTGAGCAAATAATTTGAGAAACTCGATTATATGAAGAAGAACGTGGCATCAGGATTGGAGGAGGAGTCATTAATAACCCACAATATGCAGTTGGTACACGTCTGCTTGATGAAAGTGAAGAGAACTTAAATTACTTACTGATGAAGATCAAAAACTACAGTCTTCAGTATGGATTACACCTGAATGTAAAGAAAAGAAAACCACTTACAACTGGACCAATAAATAACATCATGATAAATGGAGAAAAGATTGAAGTTGTCAAAGACTTTAGTTTGCTTGGATCCACAGTCTATGCTCTTGGAAGCAGCAGTCAAGAAATCAAACGATGTATTGTACTAGGCATATTTGCTGCATATGACTCCTTTTAAATGTTCAAGAGCAAAGATAATCAGTTTGAGGGCTAAAGTGCACCTGACCCAAGCAATGACATTTTCATTTGCATCATATTCATGTGAATGTTAGACAATAAATAAGGAAGACTGTAGAATAATTGATATATTTGAATTATGGTGTTGGAAATGAATACTGAAAGTACCATGGACTGTCAGAGGAACAAACAGGTCTGTGTTGGAATAAGTACAGCCAGAATGGTCCTTAGAAGCCAGGGTATCAAGTTTTTGTCTCTTATATTTTAGATATATTATCTGGAGAGACCAGTCTCTGGAAAAGGACATCATGCTTGGTAAAACGGAGGGTAAACGAAGAAGAGAAAGACTCCCAACAAGATGGATTGACACAGTGGCAGTAACAATAGGCTGAAACATAACAATAAATATGAGGATGGAACAGGACCGAGAAGTTTCCTTCTGTTGTGCATAAGGTTTCTATGAGTCAGTACTATCTCGATGGCACTCAACAACAACAACAGGGTCTCCTTTGCCTTCTCTGGTCCTATATTTTACCTGACATGCTGTACTCCTTTCACTGTTGATCCCTCCTGCTGATGTATTTGAAGCAAGTGCTTTGAGTATTGCTTTATCGTGATCCATAAGTTTTTCATTGGCTAAGTTGCAGAAGTACATCACCAGGCAATTCTCCCTAGTTTGGATTATTAAGGAAACCATTCATTATGGGTGACCCTGCTAGTATTTGATAAACCAGTGACATAGCTTCTAGCATCATAGGAACATGCAAGCCACCACAGTACAACAAAATGACAGATGAATGGTGGCAGCTCAATTTATGAATCTATTAATAACTTATAACCAACATATGTGTTGAGACAATACAATAAAATAAAATTATGGTCTAATCTCTCTTCTGAATGTAAACATGAAAATTCTAAAGAAAGCATTATCAAATAGAAAGAAATATGACAATTTCTAATAAGGTTGAAAATGCCCATATCCTGTGATTCAATGATTCATATTTAGATCTATAACCTAAAGAAATCTGTACACAAATATACAAAATGTGTTGCTGACTCAACATTTACAATAATAAGAGCAATAGTCAACTTAAATGTTTACCATAATGAATAGATAATTGATGATGCCTTGAGAGGCAGAATATTATGTAGCAGTTAAAATTAATAAGCTAGATCTTGAAATATCTGACATGGATAGATGAGTATTAATTAATGAATTAATGAATTAAATACTTATATATCAACATGGATATATCTCAAAAACAATATTGAGTAAAAATATAAGTGGCAGATTGATGCAAGTTTTTAAAAGAATGTCTAAACAATGCTTTTCAGCACAGAAACAAAAGGGCAGTCATTTGAATAGAACAAGGAGATACCGAATGGATTAAAATCTGGAAAGATACATGCCAGAGTTGTATCCTTTCACCATACTTATTCACTCTGTATGCTGAGCAAATAATCTGAGAAACTGGATTATATGAAGAAGAATGTAGCATCCAGATTGGAGCAGATGACACAGCCTTGTTTGCTAGAAGTGAAGAGACCTTAAAATATTTACTGATGAAGGTCAAAGACTACAGCTTTTAATATGGAGTGTACCTCAATGGAAAGAAAACAAAACCCCTCAAAACTGAACTAATAGGTAACTCATTATTAATAGAGAAAAGTTGGAAAATGTCAAAGACACTCATGGAACCAGCAGTCAAGAAATCAAAACATGCTTTGTATTAGACACATCTGCTGCAAAAGACCTTTTGAACTGTTAAAGAGCTTAGATACCAGTTTGAGGACTAAGGCAAGCCTGACTCAAGCCATGGTATTTTTAATCACTTCATATGCATGTGAAAGTTAGATATTGAATAAGGAAGAAAGTAGAAGAATTGATGAATTTGAATTATGGTATTGGCAAAGACTATTGGTAGTACCATGGACTTCCAGAATAACAAACAAATCTGTCTTAGAAAAAGTGCAGCCAGAATGCTCCTTAGAAGTGAGGATGACAAGACTTTGCCTCTCATTCTTTGGATATATTGTCAGGAAGGATCAGTTCCTAGAGAAGGAAACTATGCTCAGTAAAGTCAAGGGTCACTAAATAAGAGGAAGTCTTTCAACACAATGTATTGACACCATGGTAGCAATAATGGGCTCACACATAACAAGAATTGTGAGAATGATGAAGGACCAGGTAGTGTTTTGTTCTGATCACTGATAATTCTGGGTAGGAAGGTTTGGGAATTGGTTTAGGTAGAGATGTAGAAGGGCTTTAACTATATCTGTAATATTTTATGTATTTCCAAAATAAAAGATATGGAACAATTACCACAGTATTATTATTTATTAGTTCTGGAAGGTATATAATATTTATATAGCTTTTTGTTATTTTGCATATGTCTTAATAATTTTAATAATAAAATCACAACCCTTTTTGACAGATAAAGTTTTAATAATTTTTGTATTCAGGCATTAAGAATGCAGGGAGCACTATGTAATCAACAGAAAAATGGTTAAAATTAAGAACAAATATTTATTTAAAAATAAATAGTTACTGGGAGAAAGATGAGGCTTTCTACTCCCGTAAAGATTTACACCCTCGGAAACCCTATACAGGCTCGCTATGAGTCGGAACCGACTCGATGGCACATAACAACAACAACAACAGAGTACTAAGGAGCTCTGGTAACGTAGTGGTTATGAATCTGGTTGCGAACCGCAAGGTCAGCAGTTTGAAACTACCAGCTGCTCCGTGGGAGAAAGATGAGGCGTTCTGCTCCCTTAAAGATTAACAGCCTAGGAAACCCTGTGCAGGGTCGCTATGCGTCAGAACCGACTCCACGGTACATAACAACAACAACAGAGTACTGGTGTAGTGTTGTGGGGTAAGCAAGGTAGGTTTGAACAACAAGGTCAATGGTTCAACCTCACCAGTCACTTCTTGGAAATCCTATACAGGGTTTCTAAGAGTCTAACTCAACTCAGTGGTGCATAGCAACAACAAAAACATGTGGGAGAAAGAAGAGAGTTTCTGCTCTTGTAAAGATTTACAGCCTCAGAAACCTGGTCACAAAGAATCAGAATCCACTCAATGGCAGTGAGTTTTGTTTATTCACATAAAATAAATACGTCTCCAGTGACCAAGAAATAAAATTAAAGTAACAGTGAGAGCTCCCTTGATCTCTTTAAAATGAGTCATTTACATATGTGCATCTGTATGTATGCATATATGTACATATGTATCTATCATCTATCTTTGCAATGCAGTGTTAGTGAGAGAAACATATACACTGCTGATGATATGATACTGTCAAACCTTTTCTGAAAGCAATCTAGTGATATTAATTAAAATATTTAAAAATGTTTAAAACCTATGCTTAATTCTCCTTCTAGTAACTTATCTTTAGAAAACAATTGGTGATATACAAAAAGTCATATTTTCATTATGTTGTTGTTGTCGTTAGGTGCCATCGAGTTGGCACTGACTCATAGCGACCTTATACACAGCAGAACAAAACAATGCCCGATCCTGGGCCAACCTCACTCCTGTTACCACGCTTGAGTCCATCGATGCTGCCACTTGGCCAATCCATCTCGTTGGGGTCTTCCTCTCCTTCTCTGACCCTCCACCTTACCAAACATGATATGCCTCCTGACAATATGTCCAAAGTAAGAGAGACGAAGTTTGGTCATCTTTGCCTCCAAGGAGCACTCTGGCTGCACTTCTTCCAAAACAGATCTATTGGTTCTTTTGGCAGCCCATGACACTTTTCAATATTCTCCTCCAACACCACAACTCAAAAGCATCAATTCTTCTATGGTCTTCCTTATTCACTGTCCAGCTTTTGCATGCAAATGAGGTTATTGAAGATACCATGGCTTGGGTCAGGCTCACCTTAGTCCTCAAGCTGACATCTTTGCTCTACAACACTTTAAATAGTGTTACTATAATAACGAAAATTTAGAAATAGCTTAAATTGTCTATAAGTCAATTGTTGAGTGCCTTAAGGTCCATTTGTACTATGGGATTCTATATGACCATTTCAAATAATATCTACAGATTTATAAAAAATGTCCACAATATAGTGTAAAGTGGGAAAGATCGTATTATACAAATACATGAATATACCATACAAAGCACAAACATGTACACACTCATTGGAGGGAAATACATTAAATCTTCCTATTATTTCTTAGTTTTGGAATAATGAACGGTATTTGTAATATTTGTTACTTCTTGTTGTGTGCCCTTGCATTGGGTTTCCAAAAGCGGCTGATGGGTTTGAACTGTCTACCTTGTGATTACATACTGATATATAACATTTTCTGTAATCAATGCATATTTATTTTAAACAGAGAAAA
The DNA here is from genome assembly GCF_000296735.1 of Chrysochloris asiatica. Lineage (NCBI taxonomy): Eukaryota > Metazoa > Chordata > Mammalia > Afrosoricida > Chrysochloridae > Chrysochloris > Chrysochloris asiatica. The sequence continues at coordinate 3,534,221 of NW_006408698.1, read as the reverse complement.
AAAGATCTCCTAAAATGTTACTATAACCCTTAACTAGTACAGCTATAGTAAAGTGTAATCTGTAATACATATTAAAATTTATTGTTATTTTACACAATTATCAATTATAATAGCAAATTACTCAATATATCATTAAACAATCCAATACTGTATAAAAGATACCTAACTCAGCCCATTTCCTTAATGTGCATCTTCTTTTGGACAGTTCTTGATGGTTGTGGTGGTTATGTGCCCTGGAGTCGGTTACAACTCATAGTGACCCTACATAGGATTTATGAGGTTGTAAATCTTTACAGTGTTTTTCTGCTACTCAAAAGGTTTTCAGTGACTAAAGATTTGGAAGTAGTTTGTTACTCTTTCTTCCTAGTATGTCTTTGCCTGGAAGCTCATCTGAAACCTGTCCACCATGGGTGGCCTTGCTAGTTAATGAAAATGGTGGCATAGCTTTCAGAATCATATCAAATCATATCAAGAAAGAAGGAAATGGTCAAAATGGATGTCAGAAGAGACACTGAAACTTGTTCTCCAGCGTAGAGATGCTTACACAAATGGAAGAAATGAGGAGGTCCAAGAGCTGAACAGAAAATTTCAAAGATCAGCTAGAGAAGATAAAGCCAAATATTACAACAAAACGTGCAAAAATCTGGAATCAGAAAACCAAAAATGTAGAACACGCTCAGCATTTCTCAAGCTGGAGAACTGAAGAAAAAATTCAAGCCTCAAATTTTGTTACTGAAAGATTCTCTGGGCAAATTATTGAATGATGCAGAAAGCATCAAGAGAAGATGGAAGGAATACACAGAGTCACTGTACCAAA
>NW_006408698.1:3523239-3532056 GCF_000296735.1 Chrysochloris asiatica | reverse complement strand
TAAGGTGCACCTGACCCAAGCCATGGTATTTTCAATAACCTGATATGCATACAAAAGCTGGACAGTGCATAAGAAGACCGTAGAAGAATTGATGCCTTTGAGTTATGGTATTGGAGGAGAATATTGAAAGTGCCATGGGCTGCAAATAGCACAAGTAGATCCGTTTTGGAAGAAGTACAGTCAGAGTGCTCCTTAGAGGCCAAGATGACCAAACTTCGTCTCTCTTACTTTGAACATATTGTAAGGAGGGAGCAGTTGCTGGAGAGGGATATGATGTTTGGTAAGGTGGAAGGTAAGAGGAAAAGAGGAAAACCCCCAATGAGATGGATTGGCCAAGTGGCAACATCAATGGACTCAAGCATGGCAACAATAGTGAGATTGGCCCAGGATTGGGCAGTGTTTCATTCTGCTGTGCATAGGGTCGCTGTGGGTCAGTACCGACTTGATGGCACCTAAAAACAACAACAACAACAAGTCTTTACAGGAGCAGAAAGCTTCATCTTTCTTCTGCAGAACAGTTGGTAGTTTCGAACTGCTTATCTTGAGTTAGGAACTGGATTCACAACCACTACACTACCAGAGCTCCTTTAAGAATTGTACATTTTTTAAAAAAGAAACTATTCTTTGTTTTTTGGGGGTAGGCACCTCTAATCATTTAATAATCATAAACTTACTTCAGAATATGGAAAGATCCACTAAAGAAATTCAATACACTCTGAAAAATACAACGTGTGAAATTTTTCAACATCAACAGCTATAAGAGTTTGAACTAAGAATATGATATTAAAAGTTTAGCATAGTTCAACATTCAATTTTACATTTTGATTAAGAATTCTCCATTAGTTCTAAGCAACTACATTTAGCTTTAAGCTTACATTCTGTGTAGCTTTTGTTGTTGTTAAGTGCCGTCGAGTTGGTTCCGACCCATAGCAACCCTATATGGGGTTTCCGAGGAGAAGCTGGTGAGCTTGAACCGCCGAACTTGCATTTCAAACAACTTTGCAGTCTGGCATATTAACCCACAGCACCACACCAGGACTCCTCTATGTGGCTAGTAATGTACCAAATATTCCAACTTCCCTTGAGAAATAGTATCATATCTAAGATATTTTGATAAACACTAAAGAATATTAGAATGACAATGAACAAATGTATGAAATTAGCATGACAATGTATAAATGGGTTGAACAAGTGAACACAAATCCATATTCTTCAAATTTTCAATATTCCTAAGACTATATCACAGCCATTGGTAATATAAAGAAAATAATTTTGGATTTACTTTTAAATTCAAATTTCTTCTGGTTGTCCTCCCTTGAGGGGCCTTAGAAGTGAAAAGGCAGTCTCAGATTACCACCAAAGGAAATCTGTTGGGCATGTTCTTGATGTTTCCTTTCCAGCTGAGTCAATGAATTTCTGCCATTTAAGCCTAGTGAATCAAGAAGATGGCATTCAGCAGTGAGAATTTTATTATCAAACAGTATTGATGGACATAAAGAAATTTTAGTTTCTTCTTCCTGTGAGAAGTTACTTTGTGATGGTATATATTTATTAGGACTACTCAACATCGAAAGTACCAGCTGTTCCGCGGGAGAAAGATGAGGCTTTCTGCTCCCGTAAAGGTTTACAGCCTTGGAAACCCTGTGCAGGGTCGCTATGAGTCTGAACCGACTCCATGGCAAATAACAACAACAACAAATCATCATAATATCTTGTGCTATAATGAATAAATTCAGTTCCATTCCTTCCAAAACATCCAAAATGTCTTCTATTTTTTTAGTATTGATATTATCTGCCACTTTGCTAGAAACTAGAGGCAAATTCATTCTTTCACTTGGTAAACAATCCATCTCAAACTTTCTCTTATCACTTGGTAAACAATCCATCTCAAACTTTCTCTTATCTGCATCATGGTTTACTTGAATTAAATGTTGTAGTCCTGAACTCTGGGCATCTTCTACCATGATGTTTCTGTTTTCAGGAATTTTTTAAAGAAAACTCTTATCAACACTTTGTTGTTCACTTCTGGTACTCTGAAGAGCATGATTCTCTGGTGCCATAGTTTGTCTTAGAAGCTTCATCTCAGCCCTACTCTGAGACATAGCTTTACTGACAGATTTAAGTGTTCTAAGTCTTTGAGAATGACACTAAGAAGAGATAGAAAGACATGAGAATGATTTAACTGGACTCTAAATTCTGAAAAATCCAGAATCAAGTACTATTGTATCAACTTATTACAGAGACTTCTATCTCAGCTTGTTTTTCCTTCTTAATTCTTTCTCTCATCACATTTTTTATGGCAGCCAGGCAATTCCTAGCTATACTTCTTCCATCATCATCTTGTATTGGTTTACTGGCTGTACTTGACATGACTTTTTTGGGAACAACTTTTTTGCTTGTATTATGGTGTTGACACTCAGATTTCTCAATTTTTCTTAGACTGTTGAATTTTTATTTAATCATCTATCTGAAAACTAACCATATCCCCAAACCCATCCAGATATGCACATGTAGTCTCTTTTTCACCTCATTAATATTTACAATCATCTACTAGCCCTTCAAACTGCTTGAACCTTTACTTCATAAAAAGTCTTGTTTGATCAACTGTTGTACATCATCTGGAAAGTCCAATTCAAGCTTCTTGTCACACTAAAGACAGTGTGAAGTTAATTTTTCAGTTTCTTACTGGAGAATATTTTCTAAAATATGACACATAATGTTGTGGCTGAGACATCTGGCCTTCATTTGTCCAAAGTGATGAGACCTCTTTTTATTGGGAGGCCATTTGGATTTTTCGTAGTAACTAATTTTCAGTTAAGACATGTTCTTTTTTTACAAACAGCTGGAGAACTCAAATGACACTTCACTGTCTCAGTAGTATGAGTTTCACATTTTTGTACCAAAAATGTCATCTCTTTTTATTTTTGTTGTCTCTTCAGTCTTGTCAAGTTCTGCCTTTAAAGGAGACCAGGTGTAACTAGGAATAGAGAAAACATGGACTTTTCTGGGAATCAGGGATGTTACTTGTTAGGCTTCAGACCATCCAGTAGCTGGAACATAACATCTTTAGGTACAAAGGAATTTCTCTCTTTCATTTTTGCAGTGTTGGTCTGAGATACGTTTTCTTCTTTTTATACAATTCTATCTAGATATATTTCATTTGTTGGGCTCAATTGTGAATCCATTGTGTGTTCTTCACTATTAACTTTAAATGCAATGTCTTTGTAAGGTTTGTTTCTCTCTTTTTGACAGATCTTCCTTTATTTGGTGACTTTCTTTCTAGTTCATTACCTTTCATAGCTCTTGAAACTGACTTCCTTATTGTGGTAGATGAGACTGCCCTGGCAATTTGGTTTGCTGCCTGAGCAGCTGATTGAGTCATTCTCATTGCTATAGGGACTACAAGCTGTGTAGCTTTTTTCTCTTTGTCCAACACTTTCTTTTTAGAAGTTGGTCTCTGACCAGAATGGATTGTTTGAACAGCCCTCCCATTATTAATCTTAGTCAGCTCCATTTGCTCTTTGGCCTTTGACCTTGTAATGCACACAGAAGATGAAATCGTCTTTTGGGGATCAGTATTCACAGTATTTGGTTTTGAAAGAGACAAAAGAAAATCAGGCTGATTAGATCAGGTCTATAAAGGCCCACTTTAAATGTTCCTCCTTTAGCTTTCTCTCTATGCTCTTTCAGTTTTTGAAGTTGCTTTTTTTCTTTGTATTTATTTAGGATTTGTTTCTGTTGATCTAGAATAGTTTTAGTTGATCTTGGCTTGGCACTGCACTTTTCTGGAACAAGTTGTTGAGCTGTCTCATCTAATGGAGCAAGAATTCTACCTTCTAAGATTGGACTGTTACTATCTTTCAAACCAACGTGTCTGTTTTGTTCATATTCCTTATGCCTGTTTTCTTTCTGGCACAATAATTTCCAGTGAGCAATTTTGGTTCTAATCATGTTAGTACTTAAATCCTGTCTGTGTCGACTGGAAAAATGTGATGAAGACATCCTGGCTTCTGATTATATGGACTTTTGCCAACACTCCTGGGAAAGGTATCCGACTCTTCCCTTTGAGGAGTTTTTTTTCTAAAAAAAAAAAACAATTCTTAATGACATTAAATACCTTGTTAATGGATTCAAGATATTTAGTGGCATTAAGAATTGTCCCTTTTTTGGGGGGGTGACAATTCTTAATGCCGTGATTCCACTAACACTATTGTTGTTGTTGTTAAGTACCATTGAGTCGGTTTCAACCCTTAGCAACCCTGTATAGGGTTTCTGAGGAGTGGCTGCTGAGCTTGAACTGCTGACCTCGTGGTTCAAACTGAGTTTTCCAGGACTCCATCCATTAGCACTATAAGATACAAAATAGTGACAAAATCCTTCCTTTCGCAGAAACTGTATCTTTTAATTATCCAAGGAAAATGAAATTAAACTTATATTGTATTCAGCTAAGATCCTAGTCATTTTCAAAGAAAAGAAGATAATAGTGGACTAAATTGACAAGTTTTAAGAGTTGAGTAAAGGGCTAGAGCTGAGAGTGAAGCATCCAGATGATATGAAGTGAGGGGAGACACATAGAACACCCAAACTTGAAGTAGTACCCATTTGACCTAGCCTCAATGGCTTGATAATCAGAACTTGACTGTTATGTTGTTGTTAAGTGCTATTGAGTGGGTTCTGACCCATAGGGACCCTGTGTGGGGTTTCTGAGGAGCAACTGGTGAGCTTGAACTACTGACCTTTGTGTTCAAACAACTTTGCTGTCCAGTGCATTAACCCACAGCGCCACACCAGAAATCCGCAAGAGAAAGATTAAAAAAAAAAAAAATTGATAAAGGAAATGTGGGTAAATTGCTACAACTTGATGAACGTGACCTATATTCATGGATGTAGTAGCACAAAATACCAACAGAGAGGGAAGGAGTCTTCACACCAAGTCTCATTGCTATCCCTTCTGCATACAGGGTAGATTGTTGTTGTTGTTGTTAGGTGCCATCGAGTTATAGTGACCTTAGCACAGCAGAACAAAACACTGCCTGATCCTGGGCCAACCTCATTATCGTTGCCATGTTTGAGCCCATTGATGCTGCCGCTTTGCCAATCTATCTTGCTGGGGATCTTCCACTTTTTCTCTGATCCTCTATCTTAACAAACATGATATCCTTCTCCAGCGATTGGTCCCTTTTGAAATATGTCCGAAGTATGAGAGATGAAGTTAAGCCATCCTGGCCTCCAAGAAGCACTTCTTACAACACAGATCTGTTGGTTCTTTTCGCTGCCCATGGCACTTTCAATATTCTCCTCCAACACCATAACTCAAAAACATCAATTCTTCTATGGTCTTCCTTATTCACTGTCCAGCCTTCACATGCATATGAAGTTATTGAAAATACCATGGCTTGGGTCAGGCGCACCTTAGTCGTCAAGCTCTTCAACACTTTAAAATGATCTTGTGCAGCAGATTTGCCTAATGTAATATGTCGTTTGATTTCTTGATTGCTCTTTCCAGGAGTGTTGATAGTTGATCCAAGAAGAATCAAGTCCTTGAAAACTTCAATCTTTACTCTGTTGATAAGAATGTTGTTTACTGGTCCAATGGTGAGGGTTTTTGTTTTCTTTACATTGAAATGTAATCCATACCGAGGGCTGTGCTCTTTGATCTTTATCAGTAGATATATTTTTTTAAGTCTTCTTTACTTTCAGCAAGCAAGGTTGTATCATCTGCATATCGCAGGTTGTTAATGAGTCTTCCTCCAATCCTGATACCATGTTTTTTTTCATAGAACCCAGCTTATCAGATTATTTGCTCAGCATACAAGTTGAATAAGCATGGTGAAAGAATACAACCTTGTTGCACACCTTTTTAAATTTTAAACCATCCAGTGTTCCCATGTTATGTTTGAACAACTGCCTCTTGGTCCAGATACACATTCCTCAGGAGCACAATAAAGTGTTCATGAATACCCATACTTCACAATGTTGTCCATAGCTTGTCATGAGCCATTCAATCGAAAGCCTTTGCATAGTCAATAAAACACAGGTAAATATCTTTCTGATATTCTCTGCTTTTCACCAAGATCCATCAGACATCAGAGTGATCCAAAGGAGCTCTGATAGTGTAGTGGTTACGAATCGGGCTGCTAACCTTAGGATCAGCAGTTCAAAACTACCAGATGTTAAATGGGAGAAAGATGAGGCTTTCTGTTCCCACAAAGATTTCCAGCCTCAGAAACTCTGTACAGGGTTTCTGTACTCCGACTCCATGGCACATAACACGGCACATAACAACAACAGGGTAGATAGGGCCAGGCATCTTAGATATTGACTACCTAAAATGAAGGGAGCAGTAAAGGCACAAAGTGACTGGGTTACAAGGTTTCAAGATGAACTTTAATTTAAGAGCATGTGGGGAAAGATAGAGTCCCCATTAAATAATTTTCATCTTGTCTCAATGAGTCTGGTGAAAAGAGATAAGAAATGGGATTAGATTCTTATGCTTCAATAGTGGGTAATTGTTATAATGAGTAATTGTGACTGTCACAAGTGTAAAGGTAGAAGTTTTATAACAAAAATAGGTGAGTGGTTAATCTTACAGTCCTGAAACAGAGGACTCTAGGACCATCAATGGAGAAGATCACAAGCAGAATGCAGGACCCTATTCAGAGAAGCAACAACATCACAAATGGGGGCAGAGATGGGGACATGGAGAAAGGGAGCAGCTGAGGACTCTAGATTCATGGAAAGAGAGGGACAGAGAGCTGGTGGCCAGGAGGCAGACTTGCAGAATGTGCCCTTTGGTGGTTTAAATTATTATATACACCTTATCAGGTGTTTTTTTTTTTTTTTAAAAAGAGCTAAAATGAATAGAGAGGAATGCTATTAACTGATGGTACTTGGAGGGGATTATACCCATTGTAATGAAACAGAGAGTATGATTTGTTGAATGTAAAACTGATGATCTGCCCTGTGAACTTTCACTCAAATTACAATAAAAATTAAAAAAAAAAAAAAGAGTTGAGCAAAAAATTACTCTTAATGGCTACACTTACACTTGATTCTTTTTAAAAAACCAGCTAGTGTCTTTTGAATCTTGGTTTCCCTGGCATACCATTATAAAATAGACACTTGAGGGGGAGAGAAAAGAATAGCCAGAAATATAACCATAGAAAGCTTGTAAGTCTGTCTCCTACCTATAACTGATTGGAATACCTAAAATGGGGCTACAACATGCCCAGTGAAGAAGGCTTCCTGTGGAGCCTCTGCATTACATAAGATAGTAGATGGAATCCTGAACCGCATCCAGAATCTTCTGAGGTGGGAAATTTCCACTTGAAACGACAAGGAGATTAGCCTGGAGTGGGTAGAAGAAGAGAAGACACTTCTTGAAAGAAAAACCAACAGGAAAAATACAAAACAATAACAGCAGTCCTACTGATTACTACAAGAACAAGCAAGTTGCTAGCCTAAGAGATATCAAGGCAAGTGGTCGGGTTCCCTCAGGGCAAACCTCCTTCCAAGACTAAAACTTAATGGGAATACCGAGCAGACATGCGCTCTGAATGGTAACCACGTTTGTCATCGATAAGGAGAAGTGAGGGAAAAACAGCAATGAAGCTGTGATCTGGACCCTACAACATTCAATAGAGTCCTGTGAACCGGCTGGAGATCTGGTTGGCCAGCAGTGTAGCAAGACCTGGAGATTCTTGAACCCAGAGTCAGTGACATATTCACAGAGGACTAGAGTGGAGAGTGAAGTGTCTCACTGATAATAAGAAAGGACATATGCACAAGAAAACCCACACTTGCAGATAACAACTACTTGACCTGGCTTCAATGACTGGATGATCAGAGCTCAACTAGAAGAAAAAAGAAGAGGAAAAAAAGAGTAATCTGATACAATTTGATGAACTTGACCTACACCTATGGATGCAGTAGCTCAAAAGCAGGAACAAATCTTTACAGCGAGTATCATTTCCACCCCCTCCATACACAGAATAGACAGGGATGGGCAACTTGGACATTGGCTACCCAAAAAGGGGGGGTACAAAGGCAAGAAGTGACTGTTTACAAGCTTTCAAGAGGGAGCCTAGAGTTAAAGGGCGCGGAGGAAGGTAGAATCTCCACTGAGTTGTATCCAATCTGTCTGGGTGGGGCTGATAAAAGGATATGCGGATAGGTCTCTTGTAATACAATAGTGAATAATTGTTATCAGGACTGATTTTGAGGGTTGGAAATGTAAAGGTAGCTGTTTTGTATCAAAAGTAGGGGAGCGATTGACTTTGCAGTCTAGGAGTGGAGGTCCATGGGACCATCATGGGACAAGAGTGGAAAACGGGGCCCTACCCAGAGAAGAAGTGATACCAGAGATAAAGGCAGAGATGATGACATGGCGATATGGAGTGTCTGGGGACTTTAGACTCAGAGATGGAGAGGGGCTGTGTGCTGAGAACCGGGGGGCAGGGTTGCAGGGTATATACCTTTTGGTTGGTTGATGATGCATGGAGGGGATTGTAACCATGGCAATGAAATGATATGCGATAGGATGAATATAAAACTAATGTTCTCCCATGTAAACTATCACATAATTCACAATAAAATATTAAAAACAAATACAAACAAACAAACAAAAACAACAAAAAACCCAGCTAGTACTCCTGCAATAATCTGTCAAATATTCGGATGGCCATTTATGGATCCATAAACTGCTGGAAACTGTGTAACTACTTGAATGAAAGGCCTAATAATGCTTGGGAAAAATTATATAATAAGCCCAAGTTAATCTCACTTAATATAAAAGAAGAAGATAGAGAATAAATTTAA
>NW_006408698.1:3519089-3523139 GCF_000296735.1 Chrysochloris asiatica | reverse complement strand
GTTCCTGACTTCTTCCTTATTTTTCTCAACTCCATTGCAAAGTGTTTTGAAACATTTTATAATCATTTTTCTGAATTCTTTCTCAGGCATTTCCAAGGTCTGCCCTCCTTCCAGAATGGAGTCCAGGTCTACTTCTAGGTCATTTGTCTCAGACATTTTATCTTGTTTCTGGACATGTGCTGATATGGTCATCTGCTTTTGCTTCTTGGACATGTTTAATGTTTATCTGTGGCCTTAATACTTGAGTATGTGTTTTGGTAATTTTTATGCTTTCTCCTTGCTTCCAAGAAGATGTGATCAGGATGTGGTCTTCCCTTTTCACTCTTCTTATTGCTTAACTCAGAGTAACTTTCACAGGTGTTGTCTGTTTCCCTGGTATATTGCAGTTGCCTGGGTTTTGGCATTTTATAGAGTGTGATTGTAGCTTGGCTATATGGCAGCAGTTGCTGACTATTCTTGTATAATACAGGGAGACAAAGAGTCCTCCAAAGGCAGAAGGGGGCGGCATATAACAGCAAAACAACACTAGTGAAAAGAAAAAAAAAAAATGAGAGAAAAAAAAAAGACTAAAAAGCCACACCAACAAAAACAAGACTGAACACTGTGGTCTCTAATCACAAAAAAGGGAGAGGAGGGAGAGAAGAAAAAGAAGGGGAAATTTAAAAAAAAAAAAAAAAAAATCTGTAGCCTGATATGAGTTTGGCTTTAATGTCCTCTCTTCAGGTTTCTGCCTTCAAAGGTGCCCAAGAGATTCCAAGTTGCCAGTGTTGGTTGTTATGGGACACCTCAGGCTCCAATCCAACCTTTGACTTGTTTTGCCTTTAAACTCTCTTTCCCTCCCTACAGCCCTCTCCTCTTTCCCATTTTAAAGAACAGAACAAAAAAGAAACAGTTAATAAAGGTTCAGGGCCTAAGCTTGGGCTGAGTATCTGTGTGCATGTGTGGCATAAGAACCCACCAGTGGTAAGGGTGGGGGGTGGCTACATGCCTCAGGCTCTCCCTCTATTGACTAGAATGGAGGTGGGCAAACAGTGGGTGTGCCAATTACCAGATACCCCCCAAAAAAAAAAGAAAGAAAAAAGAAAATCAGAACAAAGCAAAACTGACAAAGTATATTATCCACCTTTGTGCCAAGGTTCCCGTGGCATTTTTCCGTGGTGCTTCTGCTCCCCATGTTTTGTCTTGCCTTTTGGTCTCGCCCTGGATGTCAGCTCCAGGCCTCCGAGCCTGGCCCGGCAGATTCAAAAGTACATGAATTTTTACTTCAGCTCCAAATTCCACAGGCTATAAGCCTTCAAACCTTTAAAATATTCCTATCTCTATGGTTCTGAGTTTTGGAACTCTGCCCTGGATCTGGTTTGCCTGGTATTCTGTGTTATTGCTGACAGCGACCTTCACTGCACCTCCACCTGAGCCGCTATCAAGACCCGCCTTCCTCAAACTCTTCTTTTTCAGTGTAAGTGTTTTAAAACATCTAAAAGATGATGCCCCAAAGATTATATATGGGAAAGCAATCTAACTTATATTATAACCATTTAAAAAACTGATATCATAGTGAGTAATGCCTCATTTATCTAGCATAAAATTTTCCAGTTAATGAAATTTTACCTCTTTTAGCACTAAAAATTTTATCAGTTTAAACGTTTTTATTGTTAAAAATCTATTTTTACAATGCACCACAGACTCAGTTATGCTTAAGAGAATTGATATATAAAAAAAAAGGTAGTTTTTTATAAGTTCAGATTATAATTGTTGTCTTCATTCCTGGCTATCCCACTAAACTATTTGTTCCCCAAGGGAAAATAATATGTGTTATTCCTTGTAGTATTGTCAGGACATACTACAGTTCTTAGTGCATAATAGGCACTTAATGAATAGAAATGTCTTATATAGTCTTCTGCATTTCTTTGCAGTCAGCTGTCATACCTAATGGTTGACAATCTGTTAATTATCTTTCTTATCTTAGTTATATCCTTTCATTTATACATCTGTGCCTATAATGTTCAAGGTTCAATTTAAAATCTTTCAGCAATACATAGATGAGCAATATATGGAACATTCTATCAAGGAGCTTATAAAACTTTCTTTTTAGTTGGAGCAGTTAGGAATATAAGAAATGTATAAAATACTTATATTAAAATCATGTGGTAAGTGTCAGAAACTAGTGAAAACTGGACAAATCAAATAGCTTTTTCCTTTTCCTCATTACCTTGACCTTTCTGCAACCTTCATGGGGCTTTAAAGAATAGAGAAATGGTTCTTCACAGAACATAAATGAAGAAACTGACATTGTGGGGAATAAGATAAGTTAGTCCTGGATTATTCTGGCAATGATCTTCCAGGTTGGTAGGGGAGATAGCACATTTACATAAATAACTAGAATAATAAGGAGAAATTGCAAATGCCATATGAAAGTACAAATAATAAGCAATGTGAGCTCAGGGGAAGGAGAGGTCTTTTTGAATTTTACCTTTATTAAATAGTATGTGTTTTTTACAACTGGCCTCTCAGATGCCTTTTTCTCTTTTGTAAAGGCTTGTGGCATTTTTTTCTCTCCTGATGGTTGAAGTTGCTAGAATACTGTTCTTTGCATAAGTGACATGTTACTCCATAAGCCTTTCGTAGAAAAGGAATTATTTATGTACAGATGCAGAGAAACAGAAAGACATTTAAAAACAGAAGTATATATACTTGTTAGGAATACGGTTTCTTCATAAATGCAGCCCCTACATAGGAGGTGAATGACTGAATGTGTAAAAAATTATTTCTTCCTTGTGTATGAAAAAACAAACAAAAAATTAATACAGCTGATAAAGAATAGAAATGTAATTGATTTTATAAAATTTATGTGGAAATTATGTTTTATTGCTTTTTAGTTGCCACTCATATTTATGTTTTCTGTATGAGAAACTAATATGAGATGTTATTATAAATAAGACAAAAACAGTAAGCGATGAACATTTTATAGTTGTTCTTGTTGTTAGGTGCCATTGAGTCGATACCAACCCATAGCGACCTTATGCACAGCAGAATGAAACACTACCTGATCAGGGGCCAACCTCACTACTGTGGCCACACTTGAGTCCCTCAATGCTGCCACTTGGCAAATCCATCTTGTTGGAGGTCTTCCTCTTTTTCTCTGACTTTCCAGCTTACCAAACATGATATCCTTCTCCAGTTACTGGTTCTTCCTGACAATATGCCCGAAGAATGAGAGATGAAGTTTGGCCATCTTGGCCTCCAAGGAGCACTCTGGCTGCACTTCTTCCAAAACGGATCTATTGGATCTTTTGGCAGCCTATGGCACTTCAATATTCTCCTCTAACATCATAACTCAAAAGCATCAATTCTTCTACAGTCTTCCTTATTCAGTGTCCAGCTTTCGCATGCATTTGAGGTTATTGAAAACACCATGGGTTGGGTCAGGCACACCTTAGTCCTCAAGCTGACATCTCTGTTCTTCAACCTTTATAAAGATCTTGTGCAGCAGATTTGCCTAATGCAATACGTCCTTTGATTTCTTGATTGCTGCTTCCATGAGTGTTGATGGTTGATCCAAGAAGAATGAAGTCCTTGTCAACTTTAATCTTTTCTGCATTGATAAGAATGTTGTCTATTGGTCAGGTGGTGAGGATTTTTGTTTTCTTTACATTGAGATGTAAAGGCAGTGCTCTTTGATCTTCATCAGTAAATGTTTTAAGTCCTTTTCATTTTCACCAAGCAAGGTTGTATCATCTGCATATCGCAGGTTGTTAGTGAGTCTCCTCCAATCCTGATGCCACATTTTTCTTCATAGAACCCAGCTTCTTGGATTATTTTCTCAGCATACAGGCTGAATAAGTATGGTGAAAGAATACAACATTGTTGCACACCTTTCTTAATTTTAAAGCATTCAGTGTTCCCATGTTCTGTTCGCAAAACTGCCTCATGATCCAGGTACAGATTCCTTGTGAGCACAATTAAGGGTTCTGAAATACTCATACTTTTCAATGTTGTCCATAGCTTGTCAAGATCTACACAATCGAAAGCCTTTGCATAGTCAATAAAGCA
>NW_006408698.1:3510015-3517800 GCF_000296735.1 Chrysochloris asiatica | reverse complement strand
AACCTCTGCACGGTCTGCAACAATATTTCAATTTTTATTCCATCAATTTCTGGAGCCTTGTTCTTTGCCAATTCCTTCAATGCAACTTGGACTTCCTCCTTCAGTATCATTGGCTCTTGATCATATGTTACCTCTTGAAACAGTTGAACATAAACCATTTCCTTTTGACACAGTGACTCTGTGTATTCCTTCCATCTTCTCTTGATGCTTTCTGCATCATTCAATAATTTTCCCAAACAGCCGGTTGGCTCCCACCAATGTAGGCCCCCCCCCCAAAAAAAAACTGAGACTCGGTGGAAATGCACACTCAGATTGGGGAGAAATGGGGTAAAGGCAGCAATGAAGCGGTGAGCTAAGCCTCACAATATTCAGAGGACTTCTGTAGACCCGGTTGGGGACCTGGTTGGCAAGCAGTGCCATGGGCCTAGAGTCAGTGACATGGCCCCGGAGGACTCAAATGGAGAATGGAGCTGCCGACTGATGGGAAGAGAGGGCATGTGCACAAGAACACCCACACTTGCAGATGACACCCACGTGACCGGGACTGGATGACTGGATGATCAGAGCTCAACCAGGAGAAGAAAGAAGGGGGGGGGGGGAGAAGATTGAGCTGACCCAAGCTGATGAACTTAACCTGTGCATACGAATGCAGTGACACAAAAGAGGCAACAAATCTTTACAGCAAGAAACATTCCCACCCCCTCCACACACAGAGTAGATAGAGAGGGGCAACTTGGACATTGGATACCCAAATGGGGAGGGAGGGACTACAAAGGCAAGAAGTAACTGGCTTACAAGCTTTCAAGAGGGAATCTAGAGTTAGGGGGCATGGAGGAAGGCAGAATCACCAGTGAGTACTATCCAATTTGTTTAGGTGGAGCTGATGAAATGAAATACAGATGGGTTATGTGCAATACTGTAGTGAATAATGGTTATCAAGACAGATTGTGAGTGTTGGAAATGCAAGGGTAGATGTTTTATAGCAAGGAAGAGAGCAATTATTTCTCCAGTCTAGGAGCGGAGGTCTCTGGGACCACCAACGGATAAGAGCCAAGAACGTGACCCCACCCAGAGAACCGGGGATGCCTGAGATGGAGACAGAGATGATGACATGGAGGTATGAAGCGGCTGGGGACTTTGGATCCAGAGAGGGAGGGGAACTGTGGGCCGAAGACTGAGGGGGGAGGGGGGAGTGTAGAGCATAGACTTTTAGGATGTGCCTTTGGTCGGAAGACGATGCATGGAGGGGATTGGAACCATGGCAATGTAATGATATATGATGGAATGAATATGGAACTGAGGTTCTCTCATGTAAACTATCATATAACTCACAATAAAACATTAAAAAAAGTAATAATAATTTGCCCAGAGAAACTTTCAATAACGAAAGCTGAGGCTTGAATTTTTTCTTCAGTTCCCCCAGCTTGAGAAATACTGATCATATTCTTCCTTTTTGGTTTTCTGCTTCCAGGTCTTTGCACATTTTGTTTTAATATTTGGCTTTATCTTCTTGAACTGATCTTTGAAATTTTCTCTTTAGCTTTTGGACCGCTTCAATTTTTCCATTTGCTTTAGCATTTCTATGCTGGAGAGCAAGTTTCAGTGTCTTCTGACATCCATTTTGATATTTTCCTTCTTACTTGTCTTCTCAATGACCTTTTTGCTTTCTTCATTTATGATGCTCTCGATGTCATCCCACAAGTCTTCTGGTCTTCAGTCTTTAGTGTTTAATGTATCAAATTTGTTCCTCAATGATCTCTAAATTCAGGTGGAATATATTCAATGTTATATTTTGGCTCCCATGTTCTTGTTTTCATTTTCTTCAGCTTCAGTTTGAATTTGCATATGAGTAATTGATGGTCTGTTCCACAGTCTGCCCCTGGCCTTGTTTTGACTGATGACACAAGTTTTTCTATTGTCTTTTTCCACAAATGTAGTCAATTTGATTTCTATGTATTCCATCTGGTGAGGCCCATGTGTATAGTCATCTATTACGCTGTCTAAAGAAGGTATTTGAAATGAACAAATCATTGGTTTTGCAGAATTCTATCATGCATTCTCCAGCATCATTTCTATCGCAAAGGCTATATTTTCCAGCTACTGATCCTTCCTCTTTGCTCCCAACCTTTGCATTCCAATCACCTGTAATGATCAATACATCGTGATTGCCTGTTTGATCAATTTCAGATTGAAGAAGTTGGTAGAATTTTTCTATTTCATCCTAACTGGCTTTAGTGGTTGGTGCTTAAATTTGAATAATAGTGGTATTAACTGGTCTTCCCTGTAGGCCGCATGGATATTATCCTATCACAGACAGCATTATACCTCATGACTGATCTGGATATGTTCTTTTTGATAATGAATGCAACACCATTCCTCTTCAATTTGTCATTCCCGGCATAGTAAACCATGTGATTGTCAGATTCAAAATGGCTAATACCAGTCCATTTCAAGTCACTAATACCTAAGATATCAATGTTTATACATTCCATTTCATTTTTGATAACTTCCAGTTTTCCCAGATTCATGTTCCGATTTTCAATGGACACTTACAGCTGTTTTTCTTTATTTTGAGTCGTGCCTCATCAGCAAATGAAGGTCCCATGGTCATTTCTCCCATGGGCTTTACTCCATTCGCGTCATCATGATTAATTCTACTTTGAGGAGGCAGCTCTTCCCAAGTCGCATTTTGAGTGCCTTCCCACCCGAGGGGCTCATTTTCTGGCACTATATCTGACAGTGTTTCTCTGCTATTCATAAGGTTTTCAGTGACTAAATATTCGGAAGTAGTTCGTCATTCTTTATTTCTGGTCTGTCTTTGTCTGTAAGCTCATCTGAAACCTGTCCACCATCAGTGACCCTGTTGGTATTTAAAATACCAGTGGCATAGCTTTCAGAATCACAGCAACTCAAAAGCCACCACAATATGACAAACTGACAGACAAATGGTGGACATTTTATAGTAGCCACGTAAAATGTTACTATTTGGAGTACAGCAATCAATGGATTTTGGTAAAATTAGCAACCCACAAACAGATTAGTTTGTTTCATTGTCAGAAATTATCCCCTAAACATCCTACTTTTCTGAGGCTAGGTGGGCCTTTCTCTGGAAGAATTCGTCAGGCTGGCTATTATCTGTGCAAAAGGATTGAGCTTTGCACAGAAAAGGATTGAGCTTTGCACAACATCTGGTATGATTAAACTTTTCTACTAAGGTAGAGCCAACAGTGAAGGATGAGTGTGATAACATTTTACTCATGTAGGCAGAATCACTCTACTAGAAATCGCAAAGTGAACCAGAAGAAAGGCAATGTGAATATCATTCAATCAAAAAAGTCAATGAAAATGGTACACTACATTCTTTTGGGAAATTTCAAAAACCAAAGTGCCATAGCATTTTCCTCAACAAATCCACATTATTAAAGGTTCAAGGTGCTAGCAGAAGAAACTATAATGATAGATATTAATACATAAGTAATGGTGGGCTTATGAAGTGAAGCACATTTATATTTAAACTCCTAATAGAGACTAATGATGGCCACAGGCTGAGAATTGTGTGCTTTTATGCACTACAGTATCTATTGTCTATTTCTTGCATTGAACATATAAACACTTAGCAGTTGGAATGGTGATGTCTGTTCATTCAGCGAGGTGCCAGCAGTGATTTAAAAATAATGTAAAGCATAATTTATTCATTCTTCCTTTTGTATAATGTTTGATCACTGAATATCAAAATTGTTTTAATTCTTTGGGAAATTTTAAAATGGAATGATTAAAACAAAAGTTCTCTTTATATTTTGACATTTTGAAAACTTCAAAGATTCTGCTAAAACCTACTATCTCAGAATAAATGCATGCATTTATTATTGTAGTTTCTTAAATTTTTTTTTTTTTTTGACTCTTTCAGGTTGAAGTGATTTGTACATAGTACAGGCTTCAGAAACTTTAAAAGCTTTGTCACTTTCTATTTTTTTGTCTTGGGAGAATCTTGTTAGGTTTTAGTTTCCTCACCATCAAATTAGGGAACTGAAATAACAATCTATAAAGCCCTTTCCAGTTCTAATATTCTGTGGTTCTTTGCTCAAAGATTACATATATTTTATGATTATCTCATCAATGAGAGTCAAGAGAGTCAGAAGCTCCACATCAATTTAAAGGTGCTATTTCTCAATAACAAAAGCATCTTGCAGTATTTATTACATCATGCAATACTTTTGTCTGTCACCCCTTTTAGACTCTGAGAAGCTTGAAGTCAAGTGTTATTTCCATTATTATCGAATGCAATCTCTGGTACATAAAAATCTTTTAATAAATGTTAAATTGATGGTTGAAAGAATGAAAGCATGGATATTTATGACCATGACTTTGATTACTTGAGGGATATTAAGCTAGTCACTTATGCTTATGCTTCACCACTCACCTGACACATCTCTACTTTTTCTTATAGAAATGCTTTATCAAATGAAATTAATTATATGAAAGAGCTTTTGAAACTTTAACTATGCTATGGAAAAGTGAGGTTTCATTAATATTTTTTTCCACAGTGGAATGAGAAGCTTGAATTGCTGAAAAATTCTGTTTGTTTGTTTGTTTGTTTTTTCTTTCTTTCTTCTTATTCTACTTCTAATTTTATAAAATAATTGTTTAGTGTTTTCTTACAACAAATGTTCTGATTTTCAATGGATATTTATAGCTGTTTCTCTAAATGTCTCAATTGAAAAGATCTTTTGAGACACTTTCTGGAAAGTTTTAAGCATGCTGAAATTTCCACCATTTTGAATAGAGGAAAGTTACATAATAGAAATTATATAGGAATCACCTAGCTTTTCTTTTCTAGGAGAATTTTAAAACTGAGCACCATCCAGTTCACTCTATTTGTCAATATGCTGCCTTAAAAATTATGCAATAATTAAGATTCCATAGAAGTAAAATTGATAGAATTTCTACTGTGTTCCTGTTGCATGAAGTGCCAATTATGAGTGACACATGATGTGATATGGCTAAATTATACATGTATACTACTAACATCCAACCCAAACCCATTGCAATTAAGTAAATTCTGACTCATAGCAACCCTATGTTTTTGTTATTAAGTGCCATCGAGTCAGTTCCAACTCAGAACAACCCTATATAGGATTCTAAGGAGCAGCTGGTGGATTGGAATTGCCAATCTTGTGGTTAGCAGTCCAGTACTTATCCTACAGTGCTATACCAAGACTCCAGTACAGAATAAAACTGCCCCATGGAGTTTCAACAGTCATGGAAGCAGAAGTCAAGAAATCAAATAATATATTGCATTAGGAAAATCTGCTGTACAAGACCTCTTTAAAGTGTTCAAGAGCAAAGATGACACTTTGAGAATTAAGATGCACCTCACCTAAGCCATGGTATTTTCTATAGCCTCATGTGCATGTGAAAGTTGGACAGTGAATAAGAAAGACCATAGAAGAATTGATACATTTGAGTGATGGTGTTGGAGAAGAGTATTAAAAGTACCATGGACTGCCAGAAGAACAAACAAATCTGTGTTGGAAGAAATACAGCCAGAATGCTCCTTAGAAGCCAGGATGGCAAGACTTCATTGCTAATACTTTGGACACATTGCTAATACCGAAGGGACCAGTTCCTAGAGACAGGAATCATGCTCATGCTAGGTAAAGTGGAGTGTCAGCAAAAAAATAGGAAGACCCCCAGTGAGATGAATTTGCACAGTGGCTGCAACAACGGACTCAAGAGTAACAACAATTGTGAGGATGGAGTAGGACTTTATAATGTTTCATTCTGTTGCATAGTATCGCTATGAGTCAGAACCAATTCAGCAACAACAAAAATAGGGTTTCCAAGGTTGTAGTCTTTGTGGAAGCAGGCTGCCACATCATTCTCCTGTGGTACAGCTGGTCGGTTTGAACCACCCATATATTGTTATTGTTGTTATTAGGTGCTGTTACACAAACTCTGACTCATACGAATCTTATGCACAACAGAATGAAACACTGCCTGGTACTGCCTTATTCGCACAATTGTTGTTATGTTTGAGTCTGTTGTTGCAACTACTGTATCAGTCCATATTGTTGGGAGCCTTCTTTTTTGCTGACCCTATATTTTACCAAGTATGATGTCTTTTTCTAGAGACTGGTCCTTCCTGATACCCTGTCCAAAATACATGAGACATAGTCACACCATCCTCACTTCTAATGGGCATTTTGGCTGTACTTCATCCAACACACATTTATTTGTTTTTCTGGTAATCTGTGACACTTTCAATATTCTTCATAACAACATACTTCAAAGGCACCAATTTTCTTTGGTCAGTTTTATTTATTGTGTAATATACAAGGTGATTGAAAATATCATGACTTGGGTCAGGCACACACTAGTCTTTAAAGTGACATCTTTGCTCTTTAACACTTTAAATAGATCTTTTGCAGCAGATTTGCCTAATGCAAGATGATGTTTGATTTATTGACTGCTCCCTCCAAGAGTATTGATTGTTGATCAAAGTTAAATGAAATCCTTGACAACTTCATACTTTTTCTTATTTTATGATATTTTTTATTGCCCCAGTTGTGAAAATTTTTGTTTCCTTTATATTAAGGCTGAAGGCTGTAGTCTGTGATCGTCACTAGCAAGTGCTTCAAGTCTTCTTTGCTTTCTGCTAGCAAGGTTGTGTCATCCACATATGGCAGGTTGTTAATGAGCCTTCTCCGATCTTAAAATCACACTCCTTTTTTTTTTTTTTAATAAAGGAAAATTTGTTTTTATTCGTATTTCAAAGACTCTAAGAAATAATGATGTAGGCCCAATTGAACTGCGTTCACCCGCTGCATTACCCCCTAGATCCCTGCGGGCCCCTCCAACCCCCCCCCACCCCGCACGAGTACTGCTCTGCCTGTGGGACCCACCGCTAACCCCGCTTCGCCTGACTGATCCCCTACGACCCAGCCCCACCCACCGTGCCCCCCACACAAGCCGCGCCCCAAACTCCAGAACTCCCGCGGGCCCAGACCTGCTTGCCAGACCGCGCATGCGAGCGCCGTCTTTCCCGGGAGCCCTGCTTGCCAGACCCCACGAGTACTGTCCTGCCTGCGGCACTCATTGCTAACCCTGCCCTGCCTTACTGATCGCACTCGACCCAGCCCCTCCCACCGAGACTCTGAACAAGGCACAAGCACTGCCACGACCTCCAGAACCCCCACGAGCCCAGCCCTACTTGCCAGACTGCATGTGAGCACTGCCTTGCCCCTGTGAGCACCGCCTTGCTTGTGGGACCTACTGCTAGACCCGCCCCGCCTGCCTGATCTCGTGCACCCAGGCCCTCCCACCGGGCCCACAACAACCCCACCCCAACATCCAGACCCCACGAGCCCCCACGGGACCATGCCCTACCTTTTGGGCAGTGTGCCCGCACCCCACTGGCCCCGTCCACCTGCCTTAACAAGTGAGAGCACCGCCCAGCCAGCCAGAACACCCCCGCAGGCCCCGACCTGCTTGCCAGACCGCGCGTGACCCCAGCCCCTCCCACCTGACCCGCACAACTCCCGCCCTGACCTCTGGACCCTGTGAGACCCCCGCCCCGCCCATCAGAGTCCCCGCTAGCTCCACCTTGCCCACAGGACTCACCGCTAGACCCTCCCCGCCTGCCTGACAACGTGTGACACTAGCACCGCGCACCAGCCCTCTCACAAGCCGCGCTGCAACCTCCGGACCCCACCAGAACCCCACCCCAGCTTCCGGACCACCATGGGGGCCCCACACACATCTT
This sequence comes from Chrysochloris asiatica, assembly GCF_000296735.1. NCBI lineage: Eukaryota > Metazoa > Chordata > Mammalia > Afrosoricida > Chrysochloridae > Chrysochloris > Chrysochloris asiatica. Next base: position 3,510,038 of record NW_006408698.1, on the reverse strand, counting down.
GGACCACATGAGACCCTCACCCC
>NW_006408698.1:3507175-3509091 GCF_000296735.1 Chrysochloris asiatica | reverse complement strand
ATAGTTGAAGAGCTTCTGGAAGAAAACTTCCCTAACATCTTGAAAGATGAGAAGATAAACATTCAAGAAGCCCAGTGTACCCCAGGAAGGATAGATCCCAAAAGAAAGTCTCCAAGACATATAACAATCTAGCTTTCCGAAACTAAAGACAAGGAAAGAATACTAAAAGCAGCCAGGGAGAAGAGAAACACAACTTACAAAGGCAAACAAATTAGATTAAGTGCTGACTATTCAGAACAAACCATGCAGGCGAGAAGGCAATGGGGAGACATATACAAAACCCTGCAAGAAAAAAAAAAACCTGTCAACCAAGAATCGTCTATCCAGCAAAACTATCAATCAAATACGATGGTGCAATAAAAACATTCCAGGATAAACAGAATCTGAGGGAATTTATCAAAACCAACCCATTACTTCAAAACATCCTAAAGGGAATTCTGTGGACAGAGAACCAACAAGAACAGACAACAAACAGAGATTGACAAGTATGGCAACACCACCTGGAACACAGCCAACAGAAAGCAGAGACCAGAATGGAACGAGACTACAACAAAAAAATCAAGAGAACCCAGAGATCAACTGAAGGACACAAACATATCAATGTCAAAGAACGGACAAATGCGACAACAGAAGCCCAGGTGGTAGAGATGCCAGGTAACTCATAGGTTGCAATGTTGTTGTTAAGTGCCATCGAGTCGGTTCCGACCCATAGCGACCCTGTACAGGGTTTCCGAGGGTTTAAATCTTTACGGGAGTAGAAAGTCTCATCTTTCTCCCGCGGAGCAGCTGGTAGTTTCGAACCGCTGACCTTAAGGTTCGCAGCCCGATTCGTAACCACTACGCTACCAGAGCTCAATGCAGAAAAAAGCTAGTAGACTACAAGGTAACCCCAAAGAAAGTTAACACCCCACAACACATCATGAAAACAAATTCCCAAACAGAACAAATGAACAAAGAAACTAGGAAGAAACCTACCAGAATCAACTCAAAAAACACAAACCCAATTCAAGAAGGAAAGCAAAACCAAAGAGCGAACAACAAGGCCAAAAAAGTAACATAATGACAGTAATCAACTCATACTTATCGACAGTTACATTGAATGTCAATGGATTGAATGTACCAGTGAAGAGACAAAGAGTGGCAGAATGGATAAAAAAACAAGATCCATCAATTTGCTGCTTGCAAGAGACACACCTTACACACAAGGACAAAAATAGACTGAGAGTCAAAGGATGGAAAAAAATTTACCAATCCAACTCCAGCAATAAACAAGCATGAGTAACTATACTAATCTCCAACAAACTAGACTTTAAGATAAAAACCAGCATAAGAGACAAAGACAGACACTATCTCATGATCAAAGGGTCAATTGAGCAAGAGGATATAACCATAATAAATATATACGCTCCCAACGAAAGAGCACCAAGATACATGAAGCAAACCTTAATGGAATTGAAGAAATAAATAGATAAACCCACAATTATAATAGGAGATTTCAACACACCACTCTCAAAAAGGGATAGAACAACCAGAAAGAAACTCGACAATGCCACGGAGGAACTTAACAATACAATCAACCAGCGTGACCTCATAGACATATACAGAGTATTTTATCCAACGGCACAATACACATTCTTCTCCAGTGCGCATGGAACATTTTCCAGAATTGACCATGTGTTACGCCACAAAGCAAGCATCCGTAAATTCACAAACATCAAAATTGTACAGAGCATCTTCTCAGACCACAACGCTAAAAAAACTAGAAATCAACAACAAAAAGGCCGAAGCAATAAAGTCGAATACATGGAAACTGAATAACACCCTGCTGAAAAGCGACTGGGTAAAAGAAGAAATTAAACGTGAATTCACGAAGTTCCTAGAAACAAACGAGAATGAAAACACAACATACCAAAATC
>NW_006408698.1:3504868-3506174 GCF_000296735.1 Chrysochloris asiatica | reverse complement strand
GCTCCTATTCAATATTGTGCTGGAAGTTTTAGCCAGAGCTATAAGGCATGATAAAGAAATTAAAGGCATCCAAATCAGCAAAGAGGAAGTAAAACTCTCCTTATTTGCAGACGATATGATCCTATACATAGAAAACCCCAAAGACTCAGTAAAAAAAAAATATTAGACCTCATTGAAAGATTCAGCAAAGTGGCAGGGTATAAGATCAACATACAGAAATTAATTGGATTTCTCTATAGCAACAACAATAACGATGGAAAGGACATTAAGAAAACAATACCATTTACAACAGCCACACAAAAGATAAAATACCTAGGAATAAACATAACCAGAGAAACAAAGGACTTATACAAAGAAAATTACAAAACACTACTTCAAGAAACCAAAAGAGACTTACAGAAGTGGAAGAATATACCATGTTCCTGGATAGGAAAACTCAACATCGTGAAAATGTCAATACTACCCAGAGCAATTTACATATGCAATGCAATCCCAATCCAGATTCCAAAGACATTCTTGAAAGAGATGGAAAGGACAATTACTAATTTTATATGGAAAGGAAAGAGACCCAGGATAAGCAAAGCACTGCTTAAAAGGAAGAACAAGGTTGGAGGTCTCTCACTCCCCAATTTCAGACTTTACTACATGGCTACGGTGGTAAAAAACAGCCTGGTATTGGTACAATGAAAGAGACATTGATCAAGGGAACGGAAACGAGAATCCAGATATCAACCCAACCACCTACAGTCAAATGATCTTCAACAAAATGCCTAAGCACATTACAGGGGAAAGAGACAGTCTCTTTAACAAATGGTGCTGGCAGAACTGGAAAGCAATATGTAAAAGACTAAAACAAGACCTTTGCCTCACACCATATACAAAAATGAACTCAACATGGATTAAAGACCTAAATGTGAATCCAAAAATTATGAAGATCATCAGTGAAAAAATAGGGACAGACGTGAGGGCACTAATCCAGGGCATAGACAGACTGCCACACATTTTGAAAAGTACACAAACAAAAATAGACAAAAAAAACGAGTGGGACATACTAAAAATAAAAAACCTGTGCTCATCAAAAGACTTCACCAGGAGAGTAAAAAGGGAACCCACAGACTGGAAAAAAAACAAAAACAAAAAACTTTTGTAACGACATATCAGATAAGGGACTCATCTCTAAAACATAGGAAAATACTACACATCTACAAAAATAAGACAAATAACCCAATTAAGAAATGGGCACGGGATATAAACAGACACTTCACCAGTGATGAGATCCGGGCAGCCAACAAACATATGAAGAAAT
>NW_006408698.1:3473341-3503982 GCF_000296735.1 Chrysochloris asiatica | reverse complement strand
GGAGAGGGGAATGGAAGAACAAGGCAGACGGGAGAACAATTAGGCACGCATGAATGAGCTAAATGGGACAGAGGTTAAAAGGAATGTAGGCACAGCCTTGGAACAACAGGGCTCTGGGATCCAGAGACAGGGACAGGGTTGGAATGGGGAAAAAGTGGGGAATAATGTTGAAATACCTGGCTGACTTTTGAACCTTGGTTTTCCATGTGCTATAATATAAAATAGTTGCTGGAGGGAGAGTGAAAGGAATAGCCAGAAATATCACCATATCCCTAATTCAGGGATATGCCAATTGTACCATTCTCAACACCACATAATGTAATTGTTTAATTCTTTATCCAAGTCACCTAAGAAGGAAATTGCCTGAACAATCATTGAATCCACTTTATAAGCATGAAATTTCAGTCAATATCTAGAAAGACTGTGGGCCAGTCCAAGACACATAGCTGCCATTAATCAATCCATTTGTGATTGGATGCCTCTTATAAATTCATTAACAATGGGACTTTGGATACAAATGAGATTCAGCTTTTCCTAATGACCTCTTCCAGTTTAGCATGCAAGGGTTCATGAGCTCCTTTTACTATTTTCTTCAGAACTTTTTCAAATGCTTATTAATTTTGTCCTCCATCAAAGATGTCAATACTGATAGTGCTTCTGTTGTGTCATGAAATTTCTCAAAATGTTTTAGCTTTGTTATTTTATTTGCATTGTCTGGTGATTCAAACTATTTCCATAAGCTGTCAACTTACCGAAGTTTCTTCTCATTTAGAACCTTAAAGATGGTGTAGCATACAGATGTTTCAAACAGCACCAACATGATGAAGCCAGGGCAGGGCACCTAGTGAACCACCATGAGCTCCTATACCAGTGGACAATGGTCAAATTTTGCAGTTTTGAAGACACACAGGACCATGGCTAGAAAAGCAGGAGGACATACCTCACCAAACAAAGGTTTAGACCATGTTGCTTAAATGCTCCACTATAAACTGCAGGTAGAGCACATGAACATGCTGCTGGGATAGCAACCCGAATTCCTCTTCATATAATCCTGTTGATTGTATTATTTGCTCAGTTTATAGATTGAATAAATATGGTGAAAGGATGCAAACTCTGAAGAACAACTTACTAATTTTAAATCGTGTGGTCTCCCCTTATTCTGTTTGAAGTGCTACCTCTTGGTCTATGTTCAGGTTGCTCATGAACACAATGAAGTTTTCTGGAATTTCCATTCTTCAAAATGTTATACATAGTTTGTTATGAGACATCCAGCTGGATGGCTTTGCATGGTCAATAAAACACATGTAAACATCTTCCTGGTATTCTCTGGTTTTTACAAAATCCATCTAATGCCAGTAATGACACCTGTTGTTTCTCATTCACTTCTGAATCTGGCTTAATTTATGACAGCTCCCTGCCAATGTGATGGTGCAATGATTTTTAAATTATCTTGAGCAAAATTGTACTTGGATGTGCTCTTAATAATACTATTCAATAATCTCTGTTAGGCCATTTTTCTCTGGAATGTGTACAAATATGGATCTCTTCCTGTCTGTTGGCCTGGTAGTTGTCTTCAAAATTTCTTGGCAAAGACTAATGAGTGCTTTCAGCACTGCTTCAGTATATCAGAATATTTTAATTGGTATTCCATAAATTTCTATAGATCACATGAAAGAATTTTGCAAGACTAAGGGCTAATTCATTGCAATACCTTTTTTCAGCAACATAAATGGTAATTATACACTTGAAACTCACCAAATAGAACACACAAGAATCAAATAGACTACTTATGTGGAAAGAGACTGTGGAGAAACTCAAAATCATTAACCAAATTAAGGTCAGGAGCAGACCATCAGTTACTTGTATGTAAGTTCAGGTTGAAGCTGAAAAAAAATAGAAATGAGTCCACTAGAGTCAAAACATGAGCCAAAATATACCCCATCTTAATTAGAAAATCATCTCAAGAACAGATTTGTTGAGTTAAATACTAGTGACTAAAGACCAGAGGAGCTCTGGGATGACATCAAGAACATCATATATGAAGAATGCAAAAAGTTCATGAGAAACACAGGAAAGACAGAAAATACAAAGTGGATGTCAGAGGGGACTCTGAAACTTGATCTTGAATGTAGAGTAGTTAAAGTAAATGGATGAAATGATGAAATAAAAGAGCTGAACAGAAAATTTCAAAGGGAAGCTGGAGAAGAAAAAATAAAGTACTATAATGAAATGTGCAAAGACACGGAGTCATAAAATCAAAAAAGAATAACCAGTGGACAATGGCCACTGAAGACTTGACTTGTACTATTGAAAGATGATATGGGCAAAATCTTTTAATATTGCAAGTTAAGACTTGAATTTTTCTTCAGTTCCTTCAAAATGCTGAGTGTGTTCTTCCCATTTGATTTTATGACTGCAATTCTATGGGTAAAATAATGGAGTCCTGGTATGGCACTGTTGGATAAGCACTGGGCTGTTAACCTCAATGTCAGTGCTCTAAACTCAGCAGCTGCTCATTGGAAATCTTACACAGGGTCACTAAGAGTCAGAACCAAATCAATAGCATTTAAAAACAACGACAAAATGGCACAGGAAACATCAAAAGAAGATGGAAGGAATACACAGAGCCATTGTATCAAAAATAATTGGGCATAGTTCAACCAACTAGGAAGTAACATATGATTAAGAATCAATGGTATTGAAAGAAGTCCAAGCTGCACTGAAGGCATTAGTGAACCTTTTTTGAAGGTACCAGGTAGATACCAAATAAAAATGGAAATGTTTTAACAAATTGATGCAGCATGGTAGGTGCTCACTTGTCTTTGCCAAGAAAATTGAAAGTAAGTTGTACATCCAACCAATTGGAAGACATACATATTTGTGCTTATTCCAAAGAAAAATGTGCAAATAATCAAGCAATATAATTAATGTCACACATAAGCAACACTTTTCTGAAGATAAATAAAAGGACTGTTGCAGATCAGTCTGGAGCAGCTAGAGGAAGAGAAGATACTTATTGAAAGAAAAACCAGCAGGAAAAATGAAAAACAAAAATGACAATCTGACTGGCTACTACAAGAACAAGCAAGTTGTTCACTGGAGAGCCAAAAAGGCAAGCAATCCAGTCCCTTCAGGACAAACCCCCCTCCAAGACTGAAATTCAAAGGGAACACATGAACAGTCATGTAAGTTTGCTGGTGATCACATTGGGCTACTGGTTAGTGGAAGAGGGGGAAAAGCAGCAATGAAGATATGGGCTGCATTCAACCACATTCCATAGATTCCAGTTGACCTGGAGATGAGAGACAGAAGAGGAAGGCTAGTTGGTCTGAAATATGGTGAGATCTGGGGACTACTGAGCCCATGGACAAAGACAGCCACAGAAGGTTAGAACGGAGAATGAAACATTCAGCGGATATGAAGTGAGAGTCGGTAAGGAATCATAGCATCGTTATGCACAGCAGAAGTCTTGAGTCCATTGATGCTGCCACTTTGCCAATCCATCTCGCTGGGGGTCTTCCATTTTTTCTCTGACCCTTCACCTTACCAAAAATGATATCCTACTCCAGCGACTAGTCCCTCCTGACAATATGTCTGAAGTATGAGAGACGAAGTTTGGCCATCCTGGCCTCCAAGGAGCACTCTGGCTGTACTTCTTCCAACACAGATCTGTTTTTAATTTTGGCAGCCCATGGCACTTTCAATAGTCTCCTCCAACACCATAACTCAAAAGCATCAATTCTTCTATGGTCTTCCTTATTCACTCTCTACCTTTCACATGCATATGAGGTTATTGAAAATACAATGACTTGGGTCAGGCACACCTTAGTCCTCAAGCTGACATATTTTCTCTTCAACACTTTAAAAAGGTCTTGTACAGCAGATTTGCCTAATGCAATAAGTCGTTTGATTTCTTGATTGCTGCTTCCATGAGTGTTGATAGTTGATCCAAGAAGAATGAAGTCCTTGACAACTTCAATCTTTTCTCCATTGATAAGATAGAACTCAACTGTTGTTGTTAGGTGCCATTGAAACGGTACTGACCCATAGCGACCTTATGCATAGCAGAATGAAACACTGCCCGATCATGGGCCAACCTCACTACTGTTGCCAGGCTTGAGTCCATCGATGCTGCCACTTGGCCAATCCATATCATTAGGGGTCTTCCTCTTTTTCTCTGACCCTCCACCTTACCAAACATGATATCCTTCTCCAGCGACTGATCTTTCCTGACAATATGTCCGAAGTATGAGAGACAAAGTTTGACCATCTTGATCTCCGAGGAGCTCTCTGGCTGCACTTCTTACAAAATGGATCTGTTGGTTCTTTTGGCAGCCCATGGCACTTTCAATATTCTCCTCCAGCACCATAACTCAAAAGCATCAACTCTTCTACACTCTTCCTTATTCATTGTCCAGCTTTTGCATGCACATATGAGGTTACTAAAAATACCATGGTTTGGGTCAGGCACACCTTAGTCCTCAAGCTGACATCTTTGTTCTTCAACACTTTAAAAAAGTCTTGTGAAGCAGATTTGCCTAATGCAATACGTCATTTGATTTCTTGACTGCTGTTTCCGTGAGTGATGATAGTTGATCCAAAAGAAAGAAGTCTTTCAAAACGTCAATCTTTTCTCCATTGATAAGAATGTTGTTTATAGGTCCAGTGGTGAGGATTATTGTTTTCTTTACATTGAGATGTAATCCATACCAAAGGCTGTGCTCTTTGATCTTCATCAGTAAATGTTTTAAGTCCTCTTCACTTTTAACAAACAAGGTTGTATCATCTGCATATTGTGGGTTCTTAATGAGTCTTCTTCCAATCTTCACTACTGGACTAATAAACAGCATTCATATCAATGGAGAAAAGATTGAAGTTGTCATCCTTGGATCAACTATCAACACTCATGGACATTTGCTGATATGGTCATCTGCTTTTGCTTCTTGGACATGTTTAGTATTTATCTGTGGCCTTAATACTTAATTGAGTATGTGTTTGGGTATTTTTTATGCTTTCTGATTGCTTTCAGGAAGATGTGATCAGAATGTGGACTTCCCTTTTAACTTCTTATTGCTTAACTCAGAGTAACTTTCACAGGTGTTGTCTGTTTCCCTGGTATATGGCAGTTGGTATTGGTTCTTGCCTGGGTTTTAGTGTTTTATAGAATGTGATTGTAGCTTGGCTATATGGCAGCAGATGCTGACAATTCTTGTGTAATATAGGGAGACAAAGATTCCTCCCAAGGCAGAGGTGGTGGTGATGGGGCATATAACAGCAAAACAGCACCAGCGGAAAAAAAACAAGAGAAAGATTAAAAAATAGCAACAACAACAACTAGACTGAATACTGCAGTCTCTAATCACAGAGAAGGGAGAGAAGAAAAAGAAAAAAAAATATATATATATATATATAAACTATGACTTTAATGTCCTCTCTTGAGTTTCTTGTTTTCAAAGCTGCCTGAGAGATTTCAAGCTGCTAGTGTTGGTTGTTATACTATACCTCAGGCTTTAATTTAATTTTCAGCCTGTTGTGTTTTTAAACTCTCTTTCCCTCTCTAAACCCTGTGCTGCCCTTCCCTGTATTGAAAAACAGAACAAAAACCAAACAAATAAGAAACGTACAGAAACTGCTCTAGGACATGCACATGCATGGCGGAAGAACCCACCAGTGGTGAGGGTGGGTGATGTCCACTCACCCAGGCTCCCCCTCTAGTCACCAGAATGAAAGTGGGCAAACAGTGGGCGCATCAATGACCAGATACCAAAAGAAAAGAAAACCAGAACAAAGCAAAACTGACAAAGTGTACTGTCCACCTTTGCCTCAAGGTTCCCACGGCGTTTTTCTGTGGTGTTTCTGCTCCCTCGCTTGGTCTTGCCATTTGGTCTCACCCAATATGTTGGCTCCGGGCCTCTCAGCCCAGCAGATTCAAAAGTACGTAATTTTTTTACTTAAGCTCCAATTTCCACAAGCTATAAGGCTTCAAACTTTAAAAATATTTCTATCTCTGTATCTCTGTGGTTCCAAGTTTTGGAGCTCTGCCCTGAATCTGCTTTGCCAGGTATTCTGTGTTATTGCTGATGGTGAACTTCACTGCACCTCCACCCTGGCCGCCATCAAGCCCCACCTACCCCCCCCCCCATATTCATTTCATGTAAATCTAATATTACTTCTTTTTCCTGTAGAGGTGTTGTAGTTTCCCTTGTCTGAAATGTCATTGCAAAAAATTTTTTTCCCAGTTTGTGTGATCCCTTATTATTCTTTTGGTGAAATTTCTGATTCAACTAAGTTTCTCATTTTTAGTATGTCCCCGTCATCTATTGTTTGTGCATTTTTAACAATGTTTAATAGTCTCATTAACAACCTACAATATGCAGATGATACAACCTTGCTTGCTGAAAGTGAAGAGGATTTAAACATTTACTGATAATTATCAAAGAGCACAGCCTTCGATAAGGATTACATTTCAATGTAAAGAAAACAAAAATCCTCACCACTGGACCAAGAAACAACATTCTTATCAACGGAGAAAAGATTAAAGTTGTCAAGGACTTCATTCTTCTTGGATCAACTATCAACACTCATTGAAGCAGCAATCAAGAAATCAAACAGCATATTGAATTAGGCAAATCTGCTGCACAAGACCTTTTTAAAGTGTTGAAGAGCAGAGACGTCAGCTTGAGGACTAAGGTGCACCTGACTCAAACCGTGGTATTGTCAATAACTTCATACGCATGCAAAAGCTAGACAATGAATAAGGAAGAGTGTAGAAGAATTGCTGAATTTTTCGTTAGGTGTTGGAGGAGAATATTGAAAGTGTCATGGGCTTCCAAAAGAACCAATAGATCTGTTTTGGAAGAAGTGCAGCCAGAGTGCTCCTTGGAGATCAAGATGGCCAAACTTCATCTCTCATACTTTGGACATATTGTCAGGTGGTAAGGTGGAGGGTCAGAGAAAAAGAGGAAGACTCCCAATTAGATTGATTGGCCAAATGGACTCAATGGACTCAAGCGTGGCAACAGTAGAGAGGTTGGCCCATGATTGGGCAGTGTTTCGTTATGCTGTGATTAAGGCCCCTATGAGTCTGTACCAACTCGATGGAACCTAACAAAAACAACAACAGTCTATGTATTCCAAGGATTAAAACCCTTAAGTTTGTCCCTATTTTTTTCATTGATGATCTTTATTGTTCTGGGGTTTGTTCAGGTATTTAGTCCATGTTGAGTTGGTTTTTATACATGGTATGAGGTATAGGTCTTGTTTCATTCTCTTGCAAATTGATAACCAATTTTACCAGTGCCATTTGCTGAAGAGATGATCTCTTCCCCACTTAATGTATTTGGCCATTTGTCACAGATCGGTTGACTATATGTGGATGGATTTACTCTGGGTTTTAAATTATGTTCCATTCATCTATGTGTCTTTCATTATACCAATACCAGGCTGTTATGACCACTGTGGCCTTGTAGCAAATTTTGAAAACAGGGAGTGAGAGGCTCCCAACTTTATTCTTCTTCTTAAGCAGTTCTTTGCTTATCCTAGGCCTCTTTCCCTTCCATATAAAGTTCATGGTCATTTTTTTCCATCTCTTTAAAGAATGTTGTAGGACCCTGCATAGGGACTGCATTATATCTCTAGTTTGCTTTGAGTAGTTCTGATATTTTCTCAAATGTTAAGCCTTCCTATCCATGGATATTGCATATTTTTCCATTTTTGTAATCTCCTTTGGCTTCTTGTAGTAGTGTTTTGTAGTTTTCTTTGTATGCGTCTTTTGTTTCTTGGGTTAGGTTTATTCCAAAATAATTCATCTTTTGGTGACTATTATAAAATGGTATTGTTTTCCTAATTTCCTTTTTAAACATGTCTTTATTAGTATAAAGGAATCTCACTGCTCTTGGATGTTGACTTTACACCCTGCCACTTTGCTGCATCTTCCAATGAGTTGCAATAATTTTTTTTAGTGAGTCCTTTGGATTCTCTATGTATAGGATAATATCATCTGCAAATAGAGTTTTATGTGTTCTTTGACAATTTTTTAAATTATATCGTGATTATATTTATTTTTGCTTTAGCTGTTTCTTTTTTTTTAATGTTTTATTGTGAATTATGTGATAGTTTACATAGGAGAATATTGGATTTACATTCATCGTATAGTATATCATTTCATTGCTGTGGTTACAACCCCCTCCATGCATCATCAACCATCCAAAGGGTATACACTCCAAGCATGACTCCTGGTCATCAGCACACAGCACCTCTTCGACTCTGTGTCTAAAGTCCCCAACAGCTCCATCTCTCCAAGTCATTGTCTCTGCCTCCATCTCAGGCATCACTGCTTCTCTGGGTAGGTTCCCGCTCTCTGCTCTTCTCCCTTGATGGTCCCAGGGACCTCCGCTCTTAGTCTCAAAAATTAATCACTCCCTTCCTTGCTAAAAAAAAGTCTACCATTACAATTCCAACCATCACAAGCAGTCCAGATAACAATTATTCACTATTGTATCACAAGAAATCCATCCGGATTTCATTTCATCAGCCCTGCCTAGACCGATTGTATACTACTCAGTGGACATTCTACCTTCTTCCAAGCCCTACGAATCTAGCTTCCCTCTTGAAAGCTTATAAGTCAGTCACTTCTTGCCTTTATAGCCCCTCCATTTTGGGTAGCCAATGTCCAAGTTGCCCATCCCTGTCTACTCTGTGTATGGAGGGGGTGGGAATGATCCTTGCTGTAAGGATTTGTTCCCCCTTTTGAGCTACTGAATCCACAGGTGTAGGTCAAGTTCATCAAATTGCATCAGATTATGCTTTTTCCCCTCGTCTTTCTTCTTCTGATTGAGCTCTAATTATCTAGTCATTGAAGCCAGGTCAAGTGGGTATTCTCTGCAAGTGTGGATGTTCTTGTGCATATGCCCTCTCTTCTTATCTGCTGGACATTTCACTCTCCACTCTAGTCCTTTGTGGCTATGTCACTGACTCTGGGCTGAAGAGTCCCCAGGTCTGGCCACACTGCTGGCCAACCAGGTCTCCACACAGGTTCACAGGCGTCTATTGAATGTTTTAGGGCTTAGCTCCCCACTTCATTGCTGTTTTTCCCTCACTTCACCGAATCGGCAACGAACTTTGTCACCAATCAGAGTGTGTATTCCCATTGAGTCTTAGTCCTGGAAGGGGCCTGCACCGAGCAGACCCGACCACTTGCCTTGATGTCTCCTGGGCAAGCAACTTGCTTGTTCTTGTAGTAACAGTTGGTCTGCCTCTATTGTTTTGTATTTTTCCTGTAGGTCTTTCTTTCAAGAAGTATCTTCTGTTCTTCTAGCCTCTCCAGTCTGGTCCTCTAGTCCTTTCAAGTGGAAATTACCCATCTCTGAAGATCTTGAAGTGGTTCAGGCTTCCACGTATAGTCTTATGTATTGAAGAGGCTCCACAGGAAGCCTCCTTCACTGGGTACGTTGTAGCCCCATTTTAGGTATTCCAAAGAGTTATAGGCAGAAGATGGACTTACAAGCATTCTACGGTGATGTTTCTGTTGGTTTTGTATATATCTTCTTAATTATGTTGAGGAATTTCCCTTCAATTCCTTTTTTGTTGAGTGTATTTATCAGGAATGGATGTTGGATTTTGTCAAATGCCTTTTCTGCATCAATCGATATGATCATATGGTTCTTTTCTTTTTTCTTACTTATATGGTGGATAACCTTGATTGTTTATCTAATGTTGAACCATCCTTGCATCCCTGATATGATTCCCTCTTGATCATGATATATTATCTTTTGCTGTATTGCTGGATTCTGTTGGGTAGGATTTTGTTGAGAATTTTTGCATCTATGTTAAGGAGAGATATTGGTCTATAATTTTCTTTCTTAGTGACGTCCTTCCCTGTTTTTGGTATTAGGGTTATGCTTGCTTCATAAAATGTATTTAGAAGTTTTCCATCCTCCTCTATCTTCTGGAATAATTTGAGTAGAATTGGTGACAGCTCTTCCTACATGTTTGGTAGAATTCACCAGTGAAGCCAACTGGGCCTGGACTTTTTTGGGTTGGGAACCTTTTGATGACCTGATCAATTTCTTCTTTTGTTATGGGTCTGTTCAGGTTTTCTACTTCACTGTGTGTAAGTTTAGGTAGGTCATGTTTAACTAAAAATGTATCCATCTCTTCTAAGTTTTCAAATGTGTTGGAGTACAACTCTTCATATTATTCTGTTATTATCCTTTTGGTTTCCTTCAGTTCTGTTGTGACATCGCCCATGTGGTTTCTAATGCGTGTTATTTGTGTCTTCTCCCTCTTTTCTTTTGTTAGGTTTGACAATGGTCTGTCGATTTTGATAATTCTTTCAAAGAACCAGCTTCTTGTCCTGTTGATTGTTTCTATAATTTTCTGTTGGTCTGTTTCTACTTGTTGTAGATGCTGTGTTAATGTGTTTATTTAGGTCTTTCTTCTTTTTGGATGTGCGTGTTTATTGCAATAAATTGTCCTCTCAGCACCACTTTGGCCGTGTCCCAAAGATTTTGGTATGTTGCGTTTTCGTTCTCATTTATTTCTAGAAACTTTGTGAATTCACGTTTAATTTCTTCTATTACCCAGTCACTTTTCAGCAGGGTGTTATTCAGTTTCCATGAATTTGGCTTGATTTCCTTGGTCTTCCTATAGTTGATTTCTAATTTGATAGCGTTGTGGTCTGAGAAGATGCTTTTTAGTATTTTGATATTTGTAAATTTATGGAGATTTGTTTTGTGGCCTCAAACATGGTCTATTCTGGAAAATGTTCCAGGTGCACTGGAAAAGAATGTGTATTGTGCAGTTGTTGCATTTAATGCTCTGTACACATCTATGAGGTCCAGTTGGCTGATTATGTTGTTTAGTTCTGTGTCTTTGTCAAGTTTATTTCTGGTTGTTCTATCCATTTTTGAAAATGGTGTATTAAAATCACCCACTATTATTGTAGATTCATCTATTTCTTTCTTCAAATCGATTAGAGTTTGTTTTATATATTTTGGAACTCTTTCATTGGGAGCATAGATATTTATTATGGTTATTTCATCTTGCTCAATTGTCCCTTTATTCATGAGATAATGTCCATCTTTATCTATTATGCTGTTTTTTGCCTTAAAGTTTGTTTTATCAGAGATTAGTACTGCCACTCCTGTTCGTTTTTTATTGCAATTAGCTTGGTATATTTTTTCCCCATCCTTTGATTTTTAATCTGTTTTTGTGTCTGTGTGTGAGATGTGTCTCTTGCAGACAGCATATTGAAGGATCTTGTTTTCTTATCCATTCTGCCACCCTCCGTCTCTTAACAGGTGCATTTAATCCATTTACATTCAGTGTAATTATTGATAGATATTGATTAATGTTCGTTTTTTTGTGGTGTTGCTGCTTTTTTTGTTCTGTGTGTCTTTCTTTGTTGAATTAATGAGTTTTGTGTTCTTTCTTGTGAGTTTCCTCATGATTTTAATGTTTCCACGTTCTTCTTGGATTTTCATTCTCTTGGTATATTGTGAAGTGTTAATTTTCTTGAGGTTACTTTACATTCCATTAACTTTCCCCTCCATTTAGTGCAGTCTCTTTTATCCTGTAATCTTCCTGACCTTTTCACCATCTGGGTCTCTGTTCCTATGTGTTTACCTTCTTTCACATTGCAATTGTTTTTATCATAGACTGACATCCCATATCCTGTGAATTTGTTCGTATAGCTTTGTTCTGTTTTTGATTCTTCCATTTTTCGATTGAGTTCTGGGAGTTGTTGCCACATATGTGAATATCTGGTTGTTGTCTGTTCTTGTTGGTTCTCAGTCCACAGATCTCACTTTAGGATGTTTTGTAGTGCAGGGTTGGCTTTGGCAAAATCCCGTGGCTTCTATTTATCCTGTAATGTTTTGATTACACCGTCGTATTTGACTGATAGCTTTGCTGCATAATGATTCTTGGTTGGCAATTTGTTTCTTTCAGTGTTTTATATGTGTCTCCCCATTGCCTTCTTGCTTGCGTGGTTTCTGCTGAGAGATCCGAGCTTAATCTGACTTGCTTGCCTTTGTATGTGACACTTCTGTTTTCCCTGACTGCTTTCAGAAGTGTCTCCTTACCTTTAATTTTGGAGAGCTTGACAATGGTATATCTTGGTGATTTTCTTTTGGGGTCTATCCTTCCAGGATATGTTTTTTTTGTTTTTTTTTTGTTTTTTGTTTTTTCCTATTTATGTGGTGGACTACATTGATTGTTTTTCTAATATTGAACCATCTTTCCATCCCTTGTATGAATCCTGCTTGGTCATAATGTATTCTTTTTTTGATATTTTGTTGAATTTTATTGGTTAGGATTTCATTACAAATTTTTGTATCTATGTTCATGAAGGATAGTGATCTATAATTTTCTTTCTTTCTTTCTTTCTTTTACCTCCTTTAATGATTAAATGTCAAGAAATTCTTTCTGGTACAATGACTCAGTGTATGCCTTTCATCTTTTGATGCTTTCTGCATTATTTAATGTTTTGCTCATGTTTTTAGTTGTTTTAAGGTGCTGTTATTTGGTTATTGCAATACACGTATTGACTCTATGGACATGAGAACCAAACACTTCCCTGCCCTGAGCCATCCTCACAGTTGTTATATTTGAACCTGTTGCTGCCACTGTGTCAATCTATCTCATTGAGATTCTCTTTCTTTTAAGTTGATCCTCTACTCTTCCAAGCATCATGTCCTTCTCCAGGGATTGGCTCTTTCTGACAACGTATCTAAAGTACAGGAGATGACATCTCACAGCACTCACTTCTAAGGAGCATTCTGGTTGTACTTCTTCCAGGACAGACTTATTTCTTCTTATAATTTTCTTTTTAATTGATGTCCTTCCATGGTTTGCATATGCAGAATATGTTTGCTTCATATGTATGAGAAAGTTTTCCATCTTTTTCTATATTCTGGATTAATTTGAGTAGAATTGGTGTCAGCTTTTCTCTGAATGTCTGGCCAAATTCACTAGTAAAGCCATTTAAGCCTGGACATTTTTTAGTTGGGAGGTTTTTGACTACTGATCCATTTCTTCTTTTGTTATAGATCTGTTCAAGTTTTTTATCTGTTCATTGTGAAAGTATAGGTAGGTCGTGTTTTTCTAGAAATGTATCCATTTCCTCTAGATTTTCATATTTGTTGGTGTACACTTCATATCATTCTGTTATTATGCTTTTCATTTCCATTGGTTCTCTTGTGACATCACCCATGTAGTTTCTTATGCATGTTATTTGTGTCTTCTCCCTCTTTTCTTTTGTTAGGTTTGCCAGTGGTTTGTTGATTTTATTAGTCCTTTTAAAGAACCAGCTTCTTGTCTTGTTGATTCTTTCTATAGTTTTTCTGTCTAATTTTTTTCTGCTCTCATCTTTATTATTCTTTTCTTCTGGTGACTGTAGACTTGGTAATTGCTGTAGATGTGTTAATGTGTTGACTTTGATTCTTTCTTCTTTTTTGATATGTGCATGTACTGCTAGAAATTGTCCTCTCAAAACAAAGATTTTGCTATGTTGTGTTTTCATTCTAGTTTGGTTCTAGGAATTTTTTTTTTGTTTTACTTTTTCTTTGTTCTACTACCAAGTTCTTGTAAGCAGGGTATATTCAGTTTCCACGTATTTTATTTAATTTTTTTTGATCCTCCTATTGTTGATTTATAATTTTAGAGCATTGTGATCAGAGAAGGTGTTTTGTAGTACACTGAAGTTTTTAAATTTATGGAAACTTACCTTGTGGCCTAACACATGGTCTATTCTGGAGAATGTTCCATGTGTACTCTAAAAGAAAGTGTATTGTGATGTTGTTGGATTGAATGATCTGTAGAAATCTATGACCTCAAGTTGGTTGATTGTGTTGTTTAGTTACTCTGTGTCTTTGTTGAGTTTTTTTTTTATTTTTTATTCTGGTTGTTCTATCGTTTTTGAAAGTGTTGTGTTAAAATCTCCCATGATTACTATTTCTTTTTTCAACTCTATTAGGATTTAATTTATGTATTTGGAGGCTTTTTCACTCAGAGCATAGATATGTAGTACTGTAAAGTCTTCTTTAAAAATATTAAAACTTTAATTATGAGATAATGTCCTTCTTTGTCTCTTATGCTGGTTTTTGCCTTTAGGTTTATTTTATCAGAGATTAATATTGTCATTCCTTCTTAAGTTTTACTGTAATTAGCTTGGTATATTTTTTTCCATCCTTCAACTTTTAATCTATTTTTGCTACTTTCTGTCTGCTACTTTTTGTCTCTTGACTGTTGCATTTAACCCTATGACAATCAGTGTAATTATTGATAAGTATGCAAACCACAAGGTCAGCAGTTCAAAACTACCAGCTGTTCTGTGGGAGAAAGATGCGGTGTTCTGCTTCCTTAAAGATTTATAGCTTCAAAAACCCTGTATAGGGTTGCTATGAGTCAGAACTGACTCCACAGCACATAGCCACTACCACCATGTATTAATTGCTGCCATTATGCTCTGTGTGTGTATGTGTGTTTGTGTGTGGTAGCTGCTTTCTTTGGTCTGCATTCCTTTCTGTGCTGAATTCTTTGTGTGTGTGTGTGTGTGTGTGTGTGTGTGTGTGCTTTTTCTTGACAGATTCTTCATAGTTCTAATGTTTCCAAAATCTTGCATTTTCCTTTTCTTGCTTTGATATGGAAATGTATCTTTCTTTGGGGATATACTGTACTTTATTAATTTCATCCTCATATTAAAACAGTCTCTTTTGCCCTGAAACCTATCTGACTTCCTTACCACCTGGATCTCTGTTACTATACTTTTTCCTTCTTTCACTTTGTACTTGTCCTGATCATAGACTGATATCACAGATCTCCTACCTTCATTCTTATGGTTTTGTCTGCTCTGGACTCTTTCATATCTGGACTGAGTTCTGGGTAGTGTTGTCACGTATTTCAATTTCTGATTGTTTTCTGTTCTTGTTGGTTCTCAGGCCAGAGAACTCTCTTTCGTATATTTTGAAATGCTGGCTTGGTATTTACAAATTCCCTCGATTTTGGTTTATCCATAAGATTTTTTATTTTACCTTCATATTTGATTGACAGCGTTGCTGCTCATGATTCTTGGTTGCCAATTGGTTTTTTCCTCTCCAGAGTTTTGTATATGTCTCCCCACTGCCTTCTTGCCTTCATGGCTTCTGCTGAGAAATCAGAGCTTAATCTTATTGATTTTCCCTTGTATGTAACATTTATATTTTCCCAACTTGCTTTCAGGATTCTTTTCTTGTCTTTGATTCTGGAGAGCTTGATTATGATATGTCTTGGTGATTTTCTTTTGGAGTTTATCCTTCCTGGAGTTTGCTCAGCTTCTTAAATGATTATCTTCTCATCTTTCATAACTTTAGGGAAATTTTCTTCCAGCAGGTCTTCAACTATCTCTTCAGTGTTTTTGTTTGTTGGGTGGTTTTCTTCCTGTTCTTGAATTCCAGTCAGCCTCAGGGTATTCCCTTCATGTTGTCGCATACAAATGTTATGCTTTCTTCAGATTTGTCATTCTTTTTTTTTTTTTTTTTTGCTTGTTCTTCTATCTTAGCAGTATTGAGAGATTTATCTTCAAGCTCACTAATTCTGGTTTCCATCATTTCAGTTCTACTCCTTTGCCCTTTCAGTGTATTGTCCATTTTTAATATTCTTGTACTGAATATCTGGACCTCTTTTTGAAGGTGTTTTACTGTCTCCAATAATATATCTATTTTATTTGATTGTTCCTATAGCACTTTACTGACTTATTCCCTATTTTCCTCGACCTTTCTGTGGTACATTTGGATGCACACAAATATTATTCTCCTGAATTATTTTTAAGGTAATTCTACAGGTTCCTCATCCTCCTAAGAAACTTTTAGCTCTTCTTCTTGATCATTTGTTAAGTTACTTTGTCTTGATTTTAAACATGAGCAGAAATTTTCTGCTGCATTTTAGACATTATGGTATAACAACCATAAATTGTATTTGTCTTAATTAAATGAATGTATACTGTATTTCCAAATAGTAAATTGTATTGTCCTAATTAAATGAATGTATATTGGTGTATTCTTAAGCAATCCAAAATTGCCTCCTGGTGGGTGTGATTGGAAGATGAACATCTCTATTCACTGTTCGTACAGTTTACTTCAGAGTGCTTTTAGTAGCTGTTGGTTGTAGATGGGCTTCTCTGTTCACTGCTCAAACAGCTCACTTCAGTGTGTTTTTATCATGTGTTGGTTGTAGACACTGCTCTGGTGTACAGCAGCTAATATTGGTTCTTGCCCAATTGGTGATGTTTTTTAGAGGTTGCAGTTGCAGCTTGGCTGTATAACCTCAGTGGTTGTCTTCTTTCAGGTGAGGCAAGGAGTAAAAGAGCTCCCACAAGATAGAAGGAGGCCCAAAGAAAATCAAAGCCATAACAATATATAAATACAATAAAACTGGAGTACTTCTCTTGAAGCACCTAATGGGCTTTTCCTTTCAAAGCAGCCAGAAAAACTTCACAATGTTCCCATTGTACCTCTCTAATCTAATGCTAGTTCTTCTTCTTCTTCTTTTTAAAAATCTCCTCTCAAGTCCTTTCAGCTGTTTCTCCTATTGAAAACCAACCTAGGGCTGGCCAGACCTGCTTTGGAAGTGATTTGAGGCACAGAATCTTACTGTTGTCTCCTACCCCTTTGATTCTTCTCCTAGTGATTTACATGCCACAGAATACTCCACATGGGCCACAGAACCCTCTGTGCAGTCTGTAGAACCATCTGCAAGGTCCACAGAAATCTCTACTCATTGGCTGTAGAATCCACTGCAGGCAGGGTGCAAAAACCCCTGTGTGGACTACAGATCCCTTTAGGTTTGGACCACAGATTCCTCTGGACTCAGGCTGCACATCCCACTGGGCGCAGGCTACATAACCTTCTGCACACAGGCCCCAGAATCCTTCACATGAGGGTCACAGAATCCACTTATTACCAGCCAAAAATTCCTCCACACACTACAGAACTTTCCTTAGGGGTGTCTATTCATGGTAGTCTCCCCTCTAGTCATCTGAGAAGAAGTGAGTGGAAAGAGAAATAGAATATAATGAAAAAGGGGAAAAAGAAAGACAGAAAAAACAAATACTCACAATTTAGTCTCTGAAAATCATTAGCTAGGTTTTCAGACAACATATTGAAGAATGGGACTTCAAGAACACTTTCTTGTGTTCATACAGAACCTGTATATAAACCAAGAGACAGTCCTTACAATAGAACAAAGGGATACAGAATGTTTTAAAATCAAGAAAGCTGTGATCCAGAGTTGCATCCTTTCATTGTACTTATTCGATATGTATACTTAAAAAATACATTTTTTTAATTGTGTATTATTGTGTACAGGCAGTGCCTGGGTTACAAATGAAGTGTATTCATTTGTATATTAAATTATGGAGAACGTGGCATCAAGATTTGAGGAAGTCTCATTAGCAGCTTGTGATATGTACATGACACAACCTTCCTTGGTGGAAGTGAATAGGGCTTGATACACTTACTGGTGAAATAAAAGACTATAACCATTAGTATGGATTGAACCTAAATTTAAAAAAAAAGAAATAAAGAAAATCCTCACAAATGTGTCAATTTAAAAAATCATGATAAATGGAGAAAAATTGAATTTGTCAAAGACTTCATTTTGCTTGGATCTATAATCATTGCTCATAGAAGCAGAAGTCAAACTATAAATTACATTAGGCAAATCTGCTGCAAAAGTCCTCTTTAAAATGTGGAACAGCAAAGATATCACTTTGAGGACTAAGGTACCTGACTGAAAATACCTTACTCAAGTCACGGTATTTTGAAATGTCTCATATGGATGTGAAAGTTGGGTAATGAATAAGAAAGACCATAGAAAAATTGATGCATTTAAATATGGTGTTTGAGAAGAATATTGAGAATACCATGGAGTACCAGAAGAACAAACTAATCTGTCTTCTAAAAAGTACAGCCAGAATTCTCCTTAGAAGCATCGCTCATACTTTGGACATGTGTTCAAGAAGAGCCAGTCCTTGGAGAAAGATATCATGATGGGTAAAGTGGAGGTTCAGTGAGAAAGAATAAGACTTGCAATGAAATGAGTTGACTCAGTGGCATCAACAATGGCCTCAAATATAACAACAATTGTGAGGATGGCATACGACCAGGCAGTGTTTCATTCTGCTGTGTATAGAATCACTAAGAGTTGACACTGTCTCAAAGGCACCTAACAAGAACAAAGTAAGTTTAAATACCTCTTCTGAATATCTATACATTCTTAGATACACAGTTTGGAATATACTTCATTTGTAACCCAGGCACTGCCTGTACACAATAGAGGAGAGGGCAGCATAACATGACCAAGGCAATGGAAGACACTAGTTATTTCATTTGCATATTTCAGGTTATTACTGATAATCACATTCTTCTTCAAACTATCCAGATTATTAGATTATTTGCTCATCATACAGATTGAATAAGTACAGTGAAATGATACAACCCTGACAAATACCTTTCATGATTGTAGACAATTCAATATTTCCTTGTTCTGTTCAAATGACTGCTTCTTGGTTAATGTACAGGTTCCCCATGAGTATATTAAATGTTCTGTAATATCCATTCTTCTGAATGTTATCCATAGTTTGTCATGATCCACACAATTGAATACCTTTACATAGTCAATAAAGCAAAAAGCAACACTTTTCTGGTACTTTCTGCTTTCAGCCAAGATTTCTGATGTCAGAAATGATATCCCACATTTCACATCTTTTTCTGAATCTGGCTTGAATTTCTGGAAGTTCCCTGTTAATGTGCTGCTGCAACTGTTTTTTTTTTTCAAATATCTTCATCAAAATTTTACTTGCATGTGATTTTGATGATATTGTTCAATGATTTCTGGCTCCACTGTGTCACCTCTCTTTGGAATGGGCACAAATATGGATTTCTTCTAATTGGTTGGCCAGTTAGGTATCTTCCAAATGTTTTAATATAGATGAGTGAGTACCTCCAGTGCTGGATGAATTTGTTGAAAGATTTCAATTTGTATTCCTTCAATTCTTGGAACCTTGTTTTTCTCCTATGTCTTCAGTACAGTTTGAACTTTTTCCTTCAGTACTATCAGCTCTTGATCATATGCTACCTCCTAAAATGATTGAACATTGACCATTTCTTTTTGATATAGTGACTCTGTGAATTCCTTTCATCTTCTTTTGATGTATTCTGCATCATTCAATGTTTTCCCCATAGAATCCTTCAATATTTCAAGCCAAGGCTTGAATTTACTTATCAGTTCTTTCAGCTTGAGATATGCGTGTTCTTCCCTTTTGGTTTTCTAATTCCAGGTCTTTGCACATTTCATTATAATGGCCTTCTCAAGCCACACATTAAATTTTTTTGTTCATGCTTTTTACTTCCTCATTTCTTCCAATCACGTTAGCATTTCTACACTCAAGAGGAAGTTTCAGAGTGTTTTCTGACATCCATTTTGGTCTTTTCTTTCTGCTCTGCATTTTAAATGACATTTTGCTTTCTTCATGTATGATGTTCTTGATGTCATCCAACAACTCTTCTGTTTTTTTTTATCATTAATGTCTAATGCATCAACCCTGTTCTTGAGATGGTCTCTAAATTCAGGTGGAATATATTGAAGGTTATATTTTCATTCTTATAGACTTGTAATTTTCTTCAGTTTCAGCTTGAACATGAATATGAGCAACTGATGACCTGTTCCAGTCTGTCCCTGGTCCTGATTTGGTTGATGATACTGAGCTTCTCCATGGCCTCTTTCCACAAATATAGTCAATTTGATTTATGTGTATTTGATTTGAAGAAGTCCATGTATATAATCACCATTTATGTTATTGTAAAATATTTTAGCAGTGAAT
The DNA here is from genome assembly GCF_000296735.1 of Chrysochloris asiatica. Classification (NCBI taxonomy): domain Eukaryota; kingdom Metazoa; phylum Chordata; class Mammalia; order Afrosoricida; family Chrysochloridae; genus Chrysochloris; species Chrysochloris asiatica. Next base: position 3,484,124 of record NW_006408698.1, on the reverse strand, counting down.
AAGTCATTGATCTTGCAAAATTCTATCATGTGATTTCCTGCACCATTTTTATCACCAAGATCATGTTTTCTAACTATTAATCCTTCCTCTTTTCCCCCAACTTGTGCATTCCAATGGCGAATAATAATCAATACATCTTGATTGCATGTTTGGACACTTTTAGATTTAAGAAGTGGACAGAATTCTTCAATTTCATCATTACTGGTTTTAGTGTTTGGCTCATAAATTTGAGTAATAGTGGTATTAATTGGTCTTCCTTGAAGTAATATGAATATTATCTGTCACATGTTTGTACTTCATGATAACCCTAGAAATATTCTTTTGATGTTGAATATTGTATCATTCTTCTTTAATTTGATGTTCCTGGCATAGTAAACCATATGATTATCTGATATAAAATGGCCAATACAAATCCATTTCAGCTCCCTAATGCCTAAGATATCAATCTTTATGTATTTTAATGTTTGATAACTTCCGATTTTCCTGGATTCATTTTACATTCCAGGTTCCAAAAATTAATGGATGTTTCTACCTGTTTCTTCTCATTTTAAGTTGTACCTCATAAGTATATAAAGGTTCTGAAACCTTGGTTCCATTCATGTCATTATGGTTAACTCTACTTTCAAGATGCAGCCCTTCCCCAGTCATATCTTGAGTGCTTTCCAACCTAAGGAGTTCATCTGCTGGCACTGTACTTGTCAGTGGTCCAATGTTACTCACAAAGTTTTCAGTGGTTAACCATTCAGAAGTGGTTTGCCTATCTTTCTTCATAGTCTATCTTAGTTTGAAAGCTCTGAAGAAACCTGACCACCATGGGTGACCCTGCTGCTATTTAATGTATCAGTGGCATAGCTTGCAGTATCACAGCAACACACAGCCATCACAGTATGACAAACTGAAGGATGATTGGTAGTATAAATGAGTGGTGTGCAAACATATATGTTCATTTTGTTTGGGTAAATATCCTTTTTAAAAAAAAGCTTTTATTGTGACTTGAGTGATAGCTCACATAAGAGAACATCGGTTTTACACTCATTATTTCATTGCAATGTTTGAAATCTCCGAGCATCCTTATTCAACAGTATTTGCTTCTATTCCCTCAATTTTTTTTTTTTTTTTTTTTTGTGGGGTGAGGGGATGTACACAAAAACGCTAAGGAATATATATAGTCCTTAAACAGCCAAAGAAAAAGTTCTGGTAGTGTAGTGGTTACGAATTGGGGTGCGAACTGCAAAGTCAGCAGTTTGAAACTACCAGCTGTTCCACAGGAGAAAGATGAGGCTTTCTGCTACTGTAAAGATTTATAGCCTCTGAAACCCTGTACAGGGTCTCTATGAGTCTGGACTGACTCCACAGCACATAACCAACCAAACAAAAAAACAACCAAAAGGCAAATTCTGCAAGCCTGCCTCCTGGCTGCCAGTACTCAGTCGTTTTCTTTCCATGAGTCTAGTGTCCTCAGTCGCTCTCTCTCTCTCCATATACTCATCTCTTGTGTCACTGCTTCTCTGGATAGGGTCCCACATTCTGCTCTTGCTTTTCTCCCTTGATAGTCTTAGGGTCTTCTGTTCCTGAACTGTAAGATTAACTACTCCCCACTTTTTGTTACAGAACTTCTACCTTGACAGTTATGATAATCACAATTAGTCATGATAATACTTATTCACTATTGAATCATAAGAATCTTATCCCCATCTCTGTTCACCAGGCCTGTGTAGACAAGATGACAACTATTCATTGGGGACTCTGCCTTGTCCTGCATACTCTTAAACTAAATTCCCTCTTAAAAACTTGTTAGCCAGTCACTTCGTACCTTTATCAGCCCCTCATTTTAGGTAGCTAATGTCTTAGTTGCCCATCCCTAGCTCTGGTAGCATAGTGGTTACGAATCGGGCTGGGAGCCACAAGGTCAGCAGTTTGAAACTCCCAGCTGTTCCGCGGGAGAAAGATGAGGCTTTCTGCTCCCGTAAAGATTTACAGCCTTGGAAACCCTGTACAGGGTCTCTATGAGTCGGAACCAACTCCACGGCATGTAACAACAACAATAACATCTACAATGTATACATAGGGGATAGGATTGATACCTGATATGAGGACTCCTATCCTCACAGTTGGTATTTTAAGCTACTACATCCATAAGTGTAGGTCAGGTTCATCAAATTGTAGCTATTTCCATTTGTTTCCTTTATGAAAACTTGTTTTATTATCTTCCTCTATTTGAGTTCTGGTCATCAAGCCATCAAGGCTTGGTCAAATGGGTACTATCTGCAAGTTTGGGTGTTCTTGTGCATCTCCCCTCACTTCTTATCAGTTGGATGCTTCACTCTCAACTCTAGCCCTCCGTGGCTATGTCCTTGTCCATGGGAACAGGAGTGCCCAGGTCTCACCACACTTCGAACCAACCAACCCTTCCTCTTCTCTCTCTTATCTCCATGTCAACGGGAGTCTGTGAAACGTGGTTGAACTCAGCCCATATCTTCATTGTTGCTTTTGTCCCTCTTCTACTCACCAGTGACCACTCCTGCTCACATGTTCCCTTTGATTTTCAGTCCTGGAGGGGGTGGGGGTTGCATTGAAAGGAATTGATTGCTTGCCTTGATGGCTCCCCAGGAAACACCCAATCACACTACCACTTTTGTTTTGGAATTTTTCTGCTTATCTTTCTTTCAAGAAGTATCTTCTGTTCCTCTAGCTGTTCCAGGCTGGTCTACTTGTCCTTTCAAGTGGGAGTGTTCTACCTGAGAAAGTTCTGGATGGTGCTCAGGATTCCACCTAAGGTCCTATACACTACAAAGTCTCCACAAGAAGCCTATTTCACTGGGCAAGTTCTAGAACCCATTTTAGGTATTCCAATCAGTTGTGAGCTGAAGACAGGCTTACAAGCTTTCTATAATCATGTTTCCTGGTATTCATTTCTATCCCACTCAAGTGTCTGGTTTACAATAGTAGGCAAGGGAAACCAGTATTCATAAGACAGTCAAGCATCTTGATATTATTTCCCCACTTCAGACTATGCCTCGATCCCTGTATCTCCGAGCCCTGTTGTTCCAAAGTTGAGCATACATCATTATATTCCTTTGTCCCATTTAACCCATGCAAACCTGTCTCAGTGTTCCCCTATCTACCTTGCTTTTCCACACCCACCACCTCTTGTGTATTGTCCTCCTTAACATCTGAACTATAATGTGTCTATACCCTATCCTGTGCTCTACCTTCCCCTTCCCCTCCCACTACCCCCCCATACTCCCCCACCTCCAGGTAACCAACAGAATTTTTTTTTTCCTTTTAGTATGAGTATCTTTTCTTAAGCTCTTACAATAATGATCTTGTGCAATATTTGCCCTTTTGTGACTGATTAATTTCACTCAACATAATGTCCTCAAGCTTCATCCATGCTATGCTGTAGGTTGCAGCTTCCTTGTTATTCTTCAAGGGATCATAGTATTCCATTGTGTGTATATACCAAAATTTGTTTATCTATTCTTCCATTCTTGGCCACTTAGGCAGTCTCCATCTTTTTGGTATTATGAATAGTGCTGCTATAAACATTGGTGTCCCTATATCCACTCATGCTATGGCTCATATTTCCTGCGGATATGTACTAAGTAGAGGAATTGCTGGATCATAAGGTATTTCTATTTCCAATTTTCTGAAGAAGCACCATAATATTTCCCACAATGGTTGGACAATTTTGCATTCCCAATGTAGGAGTGTCCTAGTCTCTCCACATCCTCACTAGCATTTACTCTCCTCTGCTTATTCGAACTTCACTGTTACTGCTGTTGTGAGATGATATCTCATTGTTGTTTTGATTTGCATCCTTAAATGGCTAATAATCATGAACATTTTTTCATGTTTGTTGGCAGCCCAAATCTCTTCCTTAGTGAAGTGTCTGTTCATGACTTTTGTCCATTTTTTAATTGGATTATTTGTTTGTTCATGGAGAGATGTTGTAGTTTCCTATAGATATTAGAAATTAGCCCTTGTCTGATATGTCATTACAAAAGATTTTTTCCCATTCTGAGGGCTGCATTTTTACTCATTTGGTGAAATATTTTGATGCACTTAAGTTTTTAAATTTAGTATGTTCCAATTATCTATTTTGTCTTCTTTTTTGGGGTAATTATTGCAATGGTTGGTAGTCTGTGTGTGCCTTGTACAGTTGTTGTTGTTGTTGTTGTTAGGTGCCAGCGAGTTGGTACCAACTCATAGCAACCTTATGTACAACAGAACAAAACACTGCCTGGTCGTGGGCCAGCCTTAGAATTGTTGCCACTCTTTAGCCCATTGATGTAGTCACTATGTCAATTCATCTTTCTGGGGGGTTTCCTCTTTTTCTATGACCCTCAACCTTAGCAAACATGATATCCCTCTCCAGTGACTGGTCCTTCCTGACAATATGTCCAAAGTCTGGTCATCCTGGCCTCCAAGGAGCACTCTGGCTACACATCTGTCAACACATATCTATTTGTTCTTTCGGAGACCCATGGTACTTTCAGTATTCTCCTCCAGCACTATAGCTCAAGTGCCTCAATTCTTCTATGATCTTCCTTATTCACTGTATTGGTCTGTAATTTCTTTCTTAGTGATGTCCTTCTCTGCTTTTAGTATGAGGGTTATACTTGCTTCATAAAATGTGTTAGGAAGTTTTCCATCCTCTTCTCTGTTCTGAAATAGTTTGAGTAGAATGGTGAGAGCTCTTCCCTGAATGTTTGGTAAAACTCACCAGTTAAGCCATCTGGATCTGGACTTTTTTTGCTTGGGAGTTTTTGATGACCTGATCAATTTCTTCCTTTGTTACAGGTCTGTTCAAGTTTTCTACTTCGCTCTGTGTAAGTTTAGGTAGGTCATGCTTTTCTAAAAGTTTATCCACCTCCTATAGATTTTCAAATTTGTTGGAGTACAACTCTTCATAATATCCTGTTATTATTGTTTTTATTTCTATTGGTTCTGTTGTGATATCACCCATGTGGTTTCTTATGTGTGGTATTTGTGTCTTCTCCCTCTTTTCTCTTGTTAGGTTTGCTAGTGGTTTGTGTATTTTATTAATTCTTTCAAAGAACAAGCTTCTTGTCCTGTTGATTCTTTATATAGATTTTCTGTTTTTTTTACCTCATTTATTTCTGCTCTAATCTTTATTATTTATTTTCTTCTGTTGACTGTAGGTTTACTTTGCTGGTCTGTTTCTAGTTTTGGGTGATGTTGTGTTAATGTGTTGATTTTGCTTCTTTTTCCACTTTGGATATGTTCATTTATTGCAATAAATTGTCCTCTCAGCACTGCTTTTGCTGTGTCCCAAAGATTTGGGTATGTTGTATGTTTGTTATCACTTGTTTCTAGGAACATTGTGAATTCATATTATATTTCTTCTACTACCCAGTAGCTTTTCGGCAGGGTGTTATTCAAGTTTTTTTACTTTATTTCCTTGGTCTTCTTGTTCTTGATTTCTAATTTTGTAGCGTTTGGTCTGAGAAGATGCTTTTGTAGTATTTTTATGTTTATAAATTTATGAAGACTTGCTTTGTGGCTTAACACATGGTGTGTTCTGGAAAATATTCCATGTACACTGGAAAAGAGTGTGTATTGTGTTGTTATTGGATTGAATGTTCTGTACACATCTATGAGGTCAAGTTCGTTGATGGTGTTGTTTAGTTCCCCTGTCTTTGTCAAATTTCTTTCTGATTATTCTATCCATTTTCAAAAGTGTTATATTAAAATCTCCCATTATTATTGTAGATTTGTCTAGTTCTTTCTTCAAATCTATTAGAGTTTGCTTTTTATCTTTTGGAGCTCTTTCATTGGGAGCATAGATATTTATTATGGTAATGTTATCTTATTCAGTTAACCCTCTAATCATGAGATAATGCCCATCTTTATCTCTTACACTGATTTTTGCCTTAAAGTTTATTTTATCAGAGATTAATATTGCCATTCCTGCTTGGTTTTTATTGCAATTAACTTGGTATGTTTTTTTCCATCCTTTAACTTTTAGTCTGTGTTTGTCTTTGTGTGTAAGGTGTGTCTCTTGCAGATAGCATATTGAAGGATCTTGCTTTCTTATCCATTCTGCCACTCTCCATCTCTTAACTGGTGCATTTAATCCATTGACACTCAGTGCAATTATCTATAGGTATGAATTAATTCGTGTGGTTATGTTTGGGTTTTTTTTTGTGGTGGTGTTGGTTTCTTTGTTCTGCATGCCTTCTTCTGCTGAGTTCGTGTTTTTTGTGTCATTTCTTTCCAGTTTCTTCATAGTTTTAATGTTTTCATTTTCTTCTTGGATTTTCATTTTCTTGGTATGTTGTGAAGTATTAATTTTATCTGATGTTACCATATATTCTATTAACTTTTTCCACGATTTAAAACAGTCTATTTTATACTATAATCTACCTAACCTCCTTACCACCTGGATCTCTGTTCCTATGTTTTACCTTCTTTCATACTGTAATTGTTTTAATCATAGACTGACCTCTCAGAGCCTCTGAATTCATTCGTATTGTTTTGTTTGGTTCTGGACTCTTCCATCTGTCAATTGAATTATGGGTTGTGCTGTCACGTTTCTCAACCTCTGGTTGTTGTTTGTTCTTGTTGATTCTCAGTGCATAGAACTCCCTTTAGGATGTTTTAAAGTGTGGGGTTGGTTTTGGCAAAAATCCTTTAGCTTCTGTTTATCCAGGAATGTTTTTGTTACACTGTTCTATTTGATTGACAGCTTTGCTGGGTAGATGATTTTTGGTTGGTAGTTTTTTTGTTTGTTTGTTTTTCTTTCAGAGTATTATATATGTCTCCCCCTTGCCCCCTTGCCTGCATGGCTTCTGCTGAGCGACTAGAGCTTAATCTGACTTGCTTTCCTTTGTATGTAACACTTCTCTTTTCCTTAGCTGCTTTCAGGATTGTCTCCTTATCTTTGATTTTAGAGAGCTTGATTATGACATGTATTGGTGATTTTCTTTTGGGGTTTATCGTTTCTGGGGTTCGTTCAGCTTCTTGAAGACTTATCTTTTGTTTTTCAGGGTGTTAGGGAAGTTTTCTTCCAGCAGGTCTTCAACTATCGCCTCTGTGGTCTTGTGTACTTCTTCCTGTTCCAGAATGCCAATAATTGTTAAGTTTTTCCTCTTCATGTTGCCCCACATAAATCTTAGACTTTCTTCAGATTTTTTTTTTATCCGTTGTTCTGCTTGATCTTCTATCTTAGCAGTATTGAGACATTTGCTGGTTCTGGCTTCCATCTCTTCAATTCTACTCTTTTGACCTTTCTGTGTATTGTCCATTTTTGAATATTTTATTAATAATCATTTGGACCTTGTTTTGCAAGATTTGAATTATTTTTAAGTCTGTATCTTTCTTATTACAGTTTTCCTGTAATGCCTTCCTAACTTCTTCCTTATTTTTCTCAACCCCTCTGTGGAGCATTTGGATTTATCTCAGTATCATCCTCCAAAACCTGCCCTCTTTTCAATGTGAAGTCTATGTCTACCTCCAGCTCATTTATCTTAGTCATTCAATCTTGTTTCTGGACATGTGCAGATATGGTCATCTATTTCTTGGGCATCTTCAAAAGTTAAGTGTGATTTCAAAAATTTTATGAATGCATATTGATCTTTTATTATACTTTCTGTTTGCCTCCAGGTAAACATGATCAGGAGGTGGGCTTCTGTTTTCACTTTTTATTACTCAACTTAGAGTAACTGTAGCAGGTATTTGTTGTTTATCTGCTGTATAGCAGCTGGTATTGGCTCTTGCTGGATGGCAGGATTTTATAGCATGTGATTGCAATGTAGGGAGAGAAAGAGACCCCTGAAGGTAAAAGGGGGACCTAGAAATAAAACAGCAACAGCAAAATAAATAAATAAAACCAGGTTGGATACTATAGTTAATAATTACAAATCAAAGGAAAAAAAATCTGTAGCAAAATATGAGTATAACTTTAAAGTCCCTATCTTGGCCTCTTGCCTTCAAAGCCGTCTGAGAAATTTCAAGATGTCACTGTTGACTGTTGGTCCTTATGATATAACTCAGGATTTAATTTTTGGCCTTTTCCCTTTTTACTCTGTCTCTCGCCCGCTCTACAATCCCCATCCAAGCCTTTTTCCTAGTGATAAATAGATCAGGGCCAGCTGTAGCCATTTTTGGCAGCCATTTGGTTTTAAGTTTGCTTTTCCCCTTCTTAGATTCTGCTGAGCAGATCTGTGCACATGTATAGTAGAACTTTCTGGGGGTGGAGGGATGTCCACTCAGTTCAGACACCCACTCTAGTCTCCAGACTGGAGGTGTGCACACAGCAAGAAACCAATGAACGGAGAAAATAATAATAATAATAATAATAATTCCCACATTTTATCTCCAAGGATCAGTCAGATGTCTGTGGTGGGAGCACTCATCTGATCCATCACACACTCCATGACTCCCAAGATGGACTCTCTGGGAGTGGCTTGGACCAGCAGATCTGAATACATCAGGTATTTTTTTCCTTCTGCTACAAATTCCACTGGTTGTAAGCCTTTGAACTTTCTAAATATTCCTTTATATGTAGTTCAGAGTTCTGGGACTATCCCTTGAAACTGCTTTGTCCGGCATTCTGTGTTTTTGCTGGCAGAGGTCTGCACCACATTTCTCCCTAATCTGCTATTAAGCATGGTTAAATATTCTTGAGTGAGAGTGTTGGATCATATAATATATGCAGTTTAATGTTTAAGACACTGTCCACCTATTCTAAACTGGCTATACCATTTTGAATTCCAAGCAGCAATGTTTGGAGAGTCCCAGATACTTTGTCATCCTTTCTACCACTTGGCATTATGAGAATCTTAAGTAAGGTGATTTGGATAGTTTTGTAATGGTTATATATATTTTTAAATATGAGCAATAGGTAGTATATGTTCCTTTTAGCTTCTATTGAGATTGTCATTAAAATGACTTATTTGATCTACTGACATGATGTGTTACATTGCTAGATTACCTACTATTGTATCTTCCTTACATTCTTAAGATAGATTTTATTTGAACATCATGAGTGATTATTATTGAATATTATTCTCCAGAAGTTTTATTTTTAATTTAATATTTCTGTTCATTAAAGAGGTTAATTTATTTTTCTTTTTTCTCACTAAAACCAATAGGTTTTCATATGTAGGTTAATCTAACTGTAAAATAGAGTCCTGGTGTAGTGCAATGGGCTAATGCACTGCACTGCAAAGTCAATTTGAACCTCATGGTTGGTGGCTCAAGCTCACTAACTGTTCCTCAGAAGCCCTATGAAGGATTGCTATGGGTCAGAATTGACTCAATGGAACTTAGCAACAGCAAAAGCAACTGCAAAATACATTAAGTAACAACCTCAAAGCATTTCTAAAAACTAATAACAAAAACAAAATAATCTGAATTTGAGAAATCAGTTGAGATGCCAGATTTAGTCTTTTTAAAAAAAAAATGTTTTATTGTGAATTATATGATAGTTTACATGGGAGAACATTAGTTTTACATTCTTTCTATAGTATATCGTTTCATTGCCATGGTTCTAATCCCCTCCATGCATCATCAACCAACCAAGCGGTATACCCTGTAAGCCTGACCCCTACACTACCCCCCACCCCCACCATGCTTCAGCACACAGTCTCTCTCCGCTCTTCCTCTCTGGATCTTAAGTCCCCAGCTGCTCCATCACTCCATGTCATCGTCTCTGCCTCCATCTCAGGCATCGCTGCTTCTCTGGGTAAGGTTCCGCTCTTGGTTCTTCTCTGTTGATGATCCTAGGGACCTCTGCTACTAGACTGGAAAGTTAATCACTCCCTTCTTTGCTATAAAACGTCTACCTTTACATTTCCAACCCTCACAATCGGACCTGATAACAATTATTCACTATTGTATCACAAGAGACTCATCTACATTTCATTGCATCAGTTCTGCCTAGACAGATTGGATACTACTCACTGGAGATTGTGCCTTCCTCCAGGCCCCCTGGCTCTAGGTTCCCTATTGAAAGCTTGTAAGCCAGTCACTTCTTGCCTTTGTAGCACCCCTCCCCCATTTTGGGAGGTGAGTGTCCAAGTTGCCCATCCCTGTCTACTCTGTGTGTGGAGGGGGTGGGAATGATTCTTGCTGTAAGGATTTGCTCCCACTTCTGAGTTACTGCATCCATAGGTGTAGGTCAAGTTCATCAAATTGTATCAGATTTTTTTTTTTCCTCTTCTTTCTTCTTCTGATTGAGCTCTGATCATCCAGTCATTGAAATCAAGTTAAGAGGGTATTATCTGAAGTATGGATGTTCTTGTGCATATGCCCTCTCTTTTTATCAGCTGAACGCTTCACTTTGCTGAATCTTCCAATGAGGTCTAGTAGCTTTTTTACTGTGTCTTTGGGGGTTTCTACGTATAGGATCATATCATCTGCAAATAGAGAGAGTTTTACTTCCTCTTTGCCAATTTGGATGCATTTAATTTCCCTGTCTTGCCATATACCTCTTGCTAAGGCTTCCAGCACAATATTGAATAGGAGTGGTGACAAAGGGCATCCTTGTATGGTTCCTGTTCACTGAGGGAAGGCTTTCAGTTTCTCTCCATTGAAAGTAATGTAGGCTGTTGGTTTTGTATATATGCTCTTGATTATGTTGAGGAATTTCCCCTCAATTCCTATTTTTTTGAGTGCTTTTATCAGGAATGGATGTTGGATTTTGTCAAATGCCTTTTCTGCATCAATCAATATGATCATGTGGTTCTTTTCTTTTTTCTTATTTATATGGTGGATAACATTGCTTGTTTTTCTAATGTTGAACCATCCTTGCATC
>NW_006408698.1:3463607-3471104 GCF_000296735.1 Chrysochloris asiatica | reverse complement strand
TGCCATGTATGTCAATCTCTGGTTGTTGTCTGTTCTTGTTGGTTCTCAGTCCACAGAACTCCCTTTAGGATGTTTTGTAGCGCAGGGTTGGCTTTGGTAAAATCCCTTACCTTCTGTTCATCCTGGAATGTTTTGATTGCACCATCATATTTGATTGAAAGTTTTGCTGCATAAAGTGTTCTTGGTAGGCAATTTTTTTCTTTCAGGGTTTTATATATGTCTACCCATTGCCTTCTTGATTGCATGGTTTCTGCTGAGAGATCCGAGCCCAATCTTACTTGCTTGCCTTTGTATGTGGCACTTCTGTTTTCCCTGGCTGCTTTCAGAAGGGTCTCCTTATCTTTGAGTTCAGAGAGCTTTACTATGATATGTCTTGGTGATTTTCTTTTGGGGTCTACCCTTCCTTGAGTTCATTGAGCTTCTTGTACGTTTCTTTTTCACTTTTCAGGATGTTAGAGAAACTTTCTTCCAGCAGTTCTTCGACTATTTCCTCTATGGACTTGTGTGATTCTTCTTGTTCTGGAACACCTATAATTCTAAAGTTATTCCTCTTCATGTTGTCCAACATGAATCTTAGTCCTTCCTCAGAAATTTTATCATTTTTTGTGTTTGTTCTTCTATCTTAGTGGTATTGAGAGATTTGTCTTCCTGATCACTGGTTCTGCCATCCATCTTATTGATTCTATTCCTCTTCCCTTTCAGAGTGTTCTCTAATTCTGTTATTTTGTTATTGTTCGTTTGGACCTCTTTTTGTAGGTTTTGAATTGTTTCCAATGCTGTATCTATCTTATTTGATTGTTCCTGTAGCGGTTTCCTGACTTCTTCCTTATTTTTCTCAGCTCCATTGTAAAGTGTTTTGAAAGATTATATAATCATTTTTCTGAATTATTTCTCAGGCATTTCCAAGGCCTGCCCTTCCAGAATGGAGTCCAGGTCTATTTCTAGGCCTCTCAGATATTTAATCTTTTTTCTGGACATGTGCTGATGTGGTCATCTGCTTTTGCTTCTTGGATATGCTTAATGTTTATCTGTGGCCTTAATATTTAATTGAGTATGTGTTTTGGTAATTTTTTATGCTTTCTGATTGCTTCCAAGAAGAGGTGATCAGGATGTGGGTTTTCCTTTTCACTCTTCTTATTGCTTAACTCAGAGTAACTTTCACAGGAGTTATCTGTTTCCCTGGTATATGGCAGCTGGTATTGGTTCTTGTCTGGATTTTGGTGTTTTATAGAGTGTGATCGTAGCTTGGTTATGTGGCAGCAGTTGCTGATTCTTCTTGTGTAATGTAGGGAGACAAAGAGTCCTCCAAAGGCAGAAAGAGGGGCATATAATAGCAAAACAACACCAGTGGGGCGGGGGAGAAATGAGAGAAATAAAAGAAGAAAAAAAAAAAAAAAAACAGCACCAACAAAAACAAGACTGAATCCTGCAGTCTCTAATCACAGGAAAGGGAGAGGAGGGAGAGAAGATAAAGAAGGGGAAAAAAAATCTGTAGCTTAATATGAGGTTGCCAACATTGGTTGTTATGCTATACCTCAGGCTCCAATCCAACCTTTGGCTCTCTTTCCCTCCCTTCAGCTCTCTTCTACTCTTTCCATGATAAAAACAACAACAACAAAACAAACAAAAAGGAAACAGATATTAAAAGTTCAGGGTGTCCCCTTGGACTTAGTATCTGTGAGTGTGCGTGGCAGAAGAACCCACCAGTGTTCTGAGGGTGGGGGTTGCCACTCGGCTCAGGCTCTCCTTCTTTTTTCACTAGAATGGATGTGGGCAAACAGTGAGCATGCCAATTACCAGATACCATAGAAAAAAAGAAAATCAGAACAAAGCAAAACTGACAAAGTATATTGCCCACCTTTGTCCCAAGGTTCCCACGGTTTTTCCATGGTGTTTCTACTCCCTCTATTTCATCTTGCCACTTGGTCTCTCCCAGGATGTCAGCTCAGTCCTCTGAGCCCAGCCTGGCAGATTCAAAAGTACGCGATTTTTTACTTCAGCTCCAAACTCTAGAAGCTATAAGCCTTCAGACCTTTAAAATATTCCTATTTCTGTGATTCCGAGTTTTGGAGCTCTGCCCTGGATCTGCTTTGGCTGGTATTCTGTCTCATTGCTGACGGCGACCTTCATTGCACCTCCACCCTAGCCATAATAAAGCCTCGCCTCCCAGATTTAGTCTTAACATATTCATATTTAGTATAATTGTTGTTAGGTGCCATCGAGTCTGTACCAACTCATAGCGACGCTATGCACAACTGAACAAATCACTGCCCGATCCTGGGATGACATCAAAATTGTTGTCACACTTCAGCCCATTGATGCTGCCACTTTGCCAATCCATCTCGCTGGGGTACTTCCTCTTTTTCTCTGATCCTGCACCTTACCAAACTTGATATCCTTCTCTAGTGACTGGTCTCTGCTGACAATATGTCTGAAGTATGAGAGACGAAGTTTGGCCACCCTGGCCTGCAAGAAGCACTCTGGTTGTACTTCTTCCAACACAGATCTGTTTGTTTTTTTGACAGTCCATGGCACTTTCAATATTCTTCTCCAACACCATAACTCAATTGTATCAATTCTTCTATGATCTTCGTTATTCGCTTTCCAACTTTCGCATGCATATGAGGTTATTGAACATACCATGGCTTGGGTCAGGCATACCTTAGTCCTCAAGTTGACATCTTTGCTCTTCAACACTTTTAAAAATTCCTATGTATTAGATTTGCCTAATGCAATTCATCATTTGATTTCTTGACTGCTGCTTTTGTGAGTGTTGATGGTTGAGCCAAGAAAAATGAAGTCTTTGACAACTTTAATCTTTTCTCCATTGGTAAGAATGTTGTTTATTGATCCAGTGGTGAGGATTTTTGTTTTCTTTACATTGAGATGCAATCCATACTGAAGGCTATGGTCTTTGATCTTCATCAGTAAGTATTTTAAGCCCTCTTCACTTTCAGCAAGCAAGGTTGTATCATCTGCATATCACAGGTTCTTAGTCTTCCTCCAATCTTGATGCCACATTTTTCTTCCTATATCCCAGCTTCTTGGATTATTTGCTCAGCATACAGGTTGAATAATATGGTGAAAAAATACAGCCCTGTTACACACCTTTTCTAATTTTAAACCATTAAGTGTTCCCATGTTCTGTGCAAACAACTGCCTCTTGGTCTATGTACACATTCCTCATGAACACAACTAAGTGTTCCAGAATACTCATATTTCACACTGTCCAAAGCTTGTCACGATCCACACAATAGAAGGCATTTGGGTATTCAATAAAGCACAGGTAAACATCTGTCTGGTATTCTGTGTTTTCAGCCAAGATCCATTTGATTTCAGCAATGATATCCCTCATTCTACATCCTCTTCTGAATCCAGCTTGAACCTCTGGAAGTTCCCTGTCAATGTATGGTTATAGTGTTTCTGTATTACCTTTAGTAAAACTTTACTTGCATTGAATATCAAAGATATTGTCCGATGATTTCCGCATTCAATTGGGTCACCTCTCTTTGGAATAGGCACAAATATGGATCTCTTCCAACCAGTCAGCCAGATAGTTGTCTTCCAAATTTCTTGGCATAGATGAGAGAGTGTCTCCAATCCAGCCTCACTTTCTTGAAAGATTTCAATTTGAAATTACATCAATTCCTGGTACCTTGTTCTTTGCCAATTCCTTCAAGACACCTTGGACTTCTTCATTCAGTATCTTTGGCTGTTGATCATATGGTACCTCTTGAAACCGTTGAACATTGACTGTTTTCTTTTGGTACAGTGACTCTGTATTACTTCCATATTTTATTTATGCTTTCTGAATCATTCAATAATATTCCCAGAGAATCCTTCAATAATGAAAGTCGAGACATGATTTTTTTCTTAAGTTCTCTCAGCTTGGGAAATGATGACAGTGTTCTTCCCTTTTGTTTTTCTGACTCTAGATCTTTGCATTTTGTTGTAACATTTGACTTTGTCTTCTCCAGCAGATATTTGAAAATTTTGTTCAGTTCTTGTAGCTCCTCATTTCTTCCATTTGCTTTAGCATCTCTATGCTCGAGAGCAAATTTCAGTCTCCTATGGCATCCATTTTGATCTTTTCTTTCTTTTTTGTCTTCTTAATAACTCGTTACTTTCTTCCTGTATGATCTTGATATCATCCCACAACTCTATGGTCTTCAGTCTTTAGTGTCTAATATATCAAATCTGTTCTCCAGATGATTCCTAACTTCAGGCGTGATATATTTAAGGTCACATTTTAGCTCTTGTGGACTTGTTTTCATTTTCTTCACTTTCAGTCTGAATTTGCATATGAGCAATTGATGGTCTGTTTCACAATCTGCCCCTGGCCTTGTTTTGGCTGATGATATGGAGCTTTTCCACGGAGCTTTTCCACAGTCTCTTTCCACAGATGTAGTCAATTTGATTTCTGTTTATTCCATTTTGTGTGATTTATTTGTATAGTCATCTCTAATGCTGTTTCAAAAAGTATTTGAAATGAAAAAAATCATTGATTTTGCAGAAGTCTATCATGTTATCTCCAACATCATTTCTATTACCAAGGCCTTATTTTCCAACTTCCTCTTTGTTTCCAATCTTTGCATTCCAATCACCAGTGATTATCAATATATCTTGATTGGATTTTTTATTAATTTCAGATTGAAGAAGTTTGTAGAATTCTTCTATTTCTTCTATTTAATCCTTCCTGGCTTTACTAGTTGGTGCATAAATTTGAATAATAATGGTATTAACTGGTCTACCCTATAGGCACACAGACAGCGTTGTACCTCATGTTTGTTCAATTTCAGATTGAAGAAGTTGGTAGAATTCTTCTATTTCATCCACATTGACTTTAGTTGTTGGTACATAAATTTGAATAATAGTCGTATTAACTGGTCTTCCCTGTAGCTCATGTATAGTATCCTATCACAGACAGCATTATATCTCATGACTGATCTTAATATGTTCTTTTTGACAATGAGTGCAACACCATTCCTCTTCAACTTGTCATACCAGACATAGTAAACCATGTGGTTGTCAGATTCAAAATAGCCAATACCAGTCTATTTCAGCTCACTAATGCCTAAGATATCGATGTTTGTGCGTTTCATTTCATTTTTGACAATTTCCAATTTTCCTAAATTCATACTTCATACATTTCATGTTCTGATTATAAATGGATGTTTATAGCTATTTCTCTTTATTTTGCATTATACCCCATCAGCAAATTAAGGTGAGTGTCTTCCAACCTGAGCGACTCATTTTCCAGCACTATATCTGACAGTGTTTCTCTGTTATTCATAATGTTTTCAGTTACTAAATATTCAGAAGTAGTTCTCTCCTTCCTAGTCTGTATTTGTCTGGAAATTCATCTGAAACCTGCCCACCGTGGGTGACCCTGCTGGTATTTAAAATACCTGTGACATAGCATTCAGAATCACAGCAACTCACAAGCCATCACAGTATGACAAACTGACAGATGAGTGGTGGACAACTTCAATAGCACCCCCAAAAACATTTTCTGCTGAATATTTTTATGAACTCTCCTGCCTCCCTTTTCTACCTGTAAGGGCCTATGTAACAACTGATAATTCAGAATAATTTTTGTGTTTTAAGGGAATTTGATTAACAATCTTAATTCCATCTGCAAAGTACATTTAGACATATAATACCTTTAGATATTCACAGGCTTAACACTAGGAGATGAAGATTATGACTGATAAAAATCAAACAATTTACCTATAAAGCCATCTGTGCCTGGAGATTTTTCTGGTTAAAAAATAAATCAACAATAAACTACTGATGTTTTAAAAAGATGATAATAATTAAAATTTATCTTTGGTTAAGTTTGGAAATGAAATTATCCATTTTTGTAGAATTTCAAATTTTTAGCATTTTAATAATCTTTTCTTAACTTTAAAATATATTCTATAATACCATGGCAGAGCATGGTGGCTCTATAGGATAGGTAGTGGACTGCAAACCACAAGGTTTGAAGGTTCAAGCCCACCAGCCATTCTAAGAGAAAGATGAAGTTTTCTACTCTGGCAAAAAGATTTACACCCTCTATACAATCTTGATATGAGTAGGAACCAACTCAATGGCACTTAACAGCAACAATAGCATGACACCTTTTTCATTCTTAATGTTATTAATTTTATTTTAAATTTTATGCTATTTTATATAAATGCTTGTCTATTTTCTTAATCAATCTTACCAGATGGTTTTAGAAATCATATTCTCAAAGCCCTTACAGCTAGCATTATTAATAATTTTATTTATATGTGTTATCAATTTCATTAATTTAAGCTCTTATTTTTATTTATTTCCTTGGCAGTTATAGATATCATCAGGGTTTAGGATAAAGCACTGGACTGCAAGGTAAGTTTGACCCACAAGGCCAATGACTCAAACTCACCAGCCATTCCTTGGAAACTCTATACAATGTCGCTATGAATCGGAACTTACTGGTGGCACTTAACAACAAGAAATGGATATTAAATTTTATGATCAATTTATTTTCTTGGAAACAAAACAAAACAAAAGCTTATCAACGCTGAGCAATAACTCAGAATTCCAGCCAAAAAAGAGGCAGGACAGAGCTCCAAAACTCGGTCCCACAGAGATAGGAATAGTTTAAAGGTTTGAAGGCTTATAGCCAGTGGAATTTGGAGCTGAAGTAAAAAATCGTGTACTTTTGAATCTGCTGGCCGGGCTCAAAGGCCTGAGCCAACATCCAGGGCGAGACCAAGTGGCGGTACGAAATAAGGGCAGCAGAGACGCCACGGAAACACGCCGCAGGAAACCTTGGAAAATAAATGTGCACAATATACTTTGCCAATTTTGCGCAGTTCCAATTTCATTTTTTTCTTTGGTGTCGGGTAATTGGTGCGCTCACTGTTTGCCCACCTCCATGTGGGTGAATAGAGGTAGGGGCTTAACCGAATGTCCACGACCCACCCTCACCGCTGGTGGTTTCTTATGCCAGGAACCCACACACTCAGCCCAAGCTGAGATGAGGATGCACATCCTCTATTGTCTGCTTTTTTCCACTGGTTTGAGAGGAGTCCTGGTGTAGCACTGTGGGATAAGGCGCCACACTGCAAAGCCTTTTGAACTACAAGGTCGGTGGTTCAAGCTCACCAGCCGCTCCTCGGAAACCCTATACAGAGTCACTATGGGTTGGAATTGACTCGACAGCACCTAACAACAAGGAGAGGAGGGCAGAAGTGACTGAAAGAGCGTTAAGACATTAAAGACATACTTATATTAAGCTACAGATTTTTTTTTCTTCCTCCTCTTTTTCTCCTCCACCCCACTCTTCCCTTTTTGTGATTAGAGATTAGAGACTGCTATATTTAGTCTTGTTTTTGCTGGTGCTGCATTATTTTCTTCTGGTTTTATTTTATATATATTTACACCCTTGGAGACCCTGTACAGGGTCGCTATGGGTCGGAACTGACTTGATGGCATTTAACAACAACAACAACAATAATATATATATAT
>NW_006408698.1:3462278-3463507 GCF_000296735.1 Chrysochloris asiatica | reverse complement strand
ATCAATTTCTTCTTTTGTTATGAATCTGTTCAGGTTTTCTACTTCACTCTGTGTAAGTTTAGGTAGGTCATGTTTATCTATAAATGTATCCATCTCTTCTAAGTTTCCAAATTTGTTGGAGTACAACTCTTCATAGTATTCTGTTATTATCCTTTTGATTTCCTTTGGTTCCATTGTGACATCACCCATGTGGTTACTAATG
The DNA here is from genome assembly GCF_000296735.1 of Chrysochloris asiatica. Taxonomy (NCBI): domain Eukaryota; kingdom Metazoa; phylum Chordata; class Mammalia; order Afrosoricida; family Chrysochloridae; genus Chrysochloris; species Chrysochloris asiatica. The sequence continues at coordinate 3,463,305 of NW_006408698.1, read as the reverse complement.
CTTGTTATTTGTGTCTTCTCCCTCTTTTGTTAGGTTTACCAATGGTCGGTCGATTTTGTTAATTCTTTCAAAGAACCAGCTTCTTGTCTTGTTGATTGTTTCTATAGTTTTTCTATCTCATTTAATTTCTGCTCTAATCTTTATTATTATTTTTTTTCTTTTGGTTGCTGTGGTTTCCCTCTGTTGGTCTGTTTCTAATTGTTGTAGATGCTGTTTTAACATGTTTATTTTGGGTCTTTCTTCCTTTTGGATGTGTGCGTTTATTGCACCACTTTCACCGTGTCCCATAGATTTTGGTATGTTGTGTTTTCGTTCTCATTTATTTCTAGAAACTTTGTGAATTCACGTTAAATTTCTTCTACTAAGGAGCTCTGGTAGCACAGTGGTTACATATCGGGCTGCGAACCGCAAGGTCAGCCGTTCGAAACTACCAGCTGCTCCACGGGAGAAAGACGAGGCTTTCTGCTCCTGTTAAGACTTACAGCCTCGGAAACCCTGTACAGGGTCGCTATGAGTCGGAACCGACTCCACAGCACATAACAACAACAACAACAACTACCCAGTCACTTTTCAGCAGGGTGTTATTCAGTTTCCATATATTTGGCTTGATTTTCTTGGTCTTCCTATTGTTTGTTTCTAATTTGATAGCATTGTGGTCTGAGAAGATCCTTTTAGTATTTTGATATTTGTAAATTTATGGAGATTTGTTTTGTGGCCTAAAACATGGTCTATTCAGGAGAATGTTCCATGTGCACTTGAAAAGAATGTGTATTGTACAGTTGTTGGGTTGAATGATCTGTACACATCTATGAGGTCCAGTTGGCTAATTGTGTTGTTTAGTTCTTCTGTGTCTTTGTAAGTTTATTTCTGGTTGTTCTATCCATTTTTGTAAGCAGTGTATTAAAATCACCCACTATTATTGTAGATTAATCTATTTCTTTTTTCAAATCTGTTAGTGTTTGTTTTATGTATTTTGGAGCTCTTTCATTGGGAGCATAGATATTTATTATGGTTATTTCATCTTGTT
>NW_006408698.1:3458386-3461627 GCF_000296735.1 Chrysochloris asiatica | reverse complement strand
TACCAGGGAAACAGGCAACACCTGTGAAAGTTACTCTGAGTCAGGCAATAAGAAGAGTGGAAAGGGAAGACCATACCCTGATCACATCTTGCTGGAAGCAATCAGAATGCATAAAAAAGTACCAAAATGTGTACTCATTTAATTATTAGGGCCTCAGATAAACATTAAACATGTCTAAGGAGAAAAAGCAGATGACAATATCAGCACATGTCCAGAAAAAAGTTAAAATGTCTGAGAAAAATGTCCTAGAAATAGACCTGGACTCCATTCTGGAAGGAAGGCAGGCCCTGGAAATGCCTGAGAAATAATTCAGAAAAATGATTTAAAATGTTTCAAGACACTTTACAATGGAGTTGAGAAAAATTAGGAAGAAGTCAGGAAAGTGCTACACGAGCAAGCAAAAAAGATAGATACAGCATTGGAAACAATTAAAAACCTACAGAAAGAGGACCAAACAATCAATAATGAAATGGCATAATTAGAAAACACTCTGAAAAGGCAGAGAAGTAGAATAGATGAGATGGAAGGAAGAATCACTGAGCTGGAAGACAAATCTCTCAATACCACTAAGATAGAAGAACAAACACCAAACAGGATAAAAAATTCAGAGGAATGTCTAAGATTCATGTTGGACAACATGAAGAGGAATAACTTAAAAATTATTGGCATTCCAGAACAAGAAAAATCACACAAGTCTACAGAGGAAATAGTCGAAGAACTGCTGGAATAAAAAATTTTTTCCAACATCCTGGAAAGTGAAAGGTAAACATACAAGAAGCTCAACAAACTCCAAGAAGGGTATACCCCAAAAGAAAATCACCAAGACATATCGTAGTCAAGCTCTCCAAACTCAAAGATAAGGAGACGCTTCTGAAAACAGGCAGAGAATGAAGAAGGGTCACATACAAAGGCAAGCAAGTCAGATTAAGCTCAGATCTCTCAGGAGGAACCATGCAAGCGAAAAGGCAATGGGGAAACATTTATAAAATCCTGAAAGAAAAAAGCCTGTCAAACAAGAATCCTTTATGCAGCAAAGCTATCAATCAAATATGATGGTGTAATCAAAACATTCCAGGATAAACAGAAGCTATGGGACTTTCCCAAAGCCAACCCTGCACTATAAAACATTCTAAAGGGAGTTCTGTGGACTGAGAACCAACAAGAACAGACAAAAACCAGAGATTGACATACGTGGCAGCACCTCCCTGAATTAAGTCAACAGAAAGAAGAATTGTTAACAAAACAAAACTATAAGAACAAACTCAGAGATTCTGGGAGGTCAGTCTATGACCAAAACAAGTACAATGTAAAAGAAGGTTAACACGTAGGAAAAGAGATCCAGATAGGGAGAAGGTCAGGTCGATTACAGGATAAAATAGACTGCAATAAATGGACAGAAAAGTTGATGGACTATAAGGCCACCTCAAATAAAATTAACACTTCACAATATACCAAGAGAATGAAAATCAGAGAAGAATATGAAGACTTAAAACTACGAGGAAACTCATAAGAAAGAGCACAAAAATCATGAATTCAACATAGAAAGAAAAACAGAACAAAGAAGCACCAACACCACAAAAAAACAAATGTAATGACAGCAATTAATCAATACCTATCGATAATTGCACTGCACGTAAATGGATTAAACGTACCTGTTAAGATACTGAGGGTGACAGAATGGATAAGAAAACAGGATCCTTCAATATGTTTTCTGCAAGAGACGCATTTCACACACAGAGACAAAAACAGATTAAAAGTCAAAGGATGGGAAAAAATATACCAAGCTAATTGCAATAAAAAGCGAACAAGAGTGGCAGTACTAATCTTTGATAAAATAAACTTTAAGGCAAAAACCAGCATAATAGATAAAAATGGACATTATATCATGATTGAAGGGACAATTGAACAAGATGAAATAACCATATTAAATATCTATGCTCCCAATGAAAGAGCGCCAAAATATATAAAACAACTCTAATAGACTCAAAGAAAGAAATAGATAAATCTACAATAATAGTGGGTGATTTTAATAAACCACTTTCAAAAATGGATAGAACAACCAGAAAGAAACTTGACAAAGACATAGAAGAACTAAACAACACAATCAGCCAATTGGACCTCATAGATGTGTACAGAGCATTCAACCCAACAACTGCACAATACACATTCTTTTCAAGTGCACATGGAACATTCTCCAGAATAGACCACGTTTTGGGCCACAAAAAAAATCTACGTAAATTTACAAATATCAAAATACTACAAAGCATCTTCTCAGATCACAATGCTATCAAATTAGAAATCAACAATAGGAAGACAAAGGAAATCAAGTCAAATACATGGAAACTGAATGACACCCTGCTGAACAGCGAATGGGCATTAGAAGAAATTAAATGTGAATTCACAAAGTTTCTAGAAATAAATGATAATTAAATCACAACATACCAAAATCTTTGGGACACGGTGAAATTGGTGCTGAGAGGACAATTTATTGCAATAAATGCACACATCCAAAAAGAAGAAGGAACCAAAATTAAAACATTAACACAGCATCTACAACAATTAGAAACAGACCAAGAGAGGGAAACCACAGCCACCAAAAGAAAAGAAATAATAAAGATTAGAGCAGAAATAAATGAGATAGAAAACAGAAAAATTATAGAAACAATCAACCGGACAAGAAGCTGGTTCTTTGAAAGAATTAACAAAATCGACAGACCATTGGCAAACCTAACAAAAGAAAAGAGGGAGAATATATAAATAACATGCATTAGAAATCACGTGGGTGATGTCACAACAGAACCAAAGGAAATCAAAAGGATAATAACACAATACTATGAAGAGCTGTACTCCAACAAATTTGAAAACATAGAATAGATGGATATATTTACAGATAAACATGACCTACCTACACTTACACAGAGTGAAGAAGAAAACATTAACAGACCCATAAGAAAAGAAGAAATCGATCAGGTTATCAAAAGACTCTCAACCAAAAACGTCCAGGCCCAGACGGCTTCACTGGTGAATTCTATCAAACATTCAGGGAAGAGCTATCACCAATCCTACTCAAATTACTCCAGAATATAGAGGAGGATGGAAAACTTCCTAATACATTTTATGAAGCAACTATAACCCTCATACCAAAACCAGGTAAGGACATCAATAAGAAAGAAAACTATAGACCAATATCCCTCATGAACTTAGATGCAAAAATTCTCAACAAAATCTTAGCCAACAGATT